>NC_069501.1:412688716-412988716 GCF_027579735.1 Bombina bombina
TTCAAAGCGATTTTTAATCTTATTTCCTGTAAGTGCATAGCGTTGTGTGTACTCAATTAAATTCTATATTACTACCTTGAGTCGAGGTTGCGCTTCTGTGTTCTTGTCTTCTAGTTATCATTAGTTATAACTCAAATTGTAGAGGTTTATAACATAGTGGATCTTTAATAACACTGCTAACAGTTTATACACTTAGTAAACTTGACTTGACCTGTCAGATTGTCATGGTCAGTCCTCCTTAACTGACTGTTATCTATCCATACCTCCTTTTTTCTAATCTCAAGCCTCAGCTGCCTATAAAAGGCTCCTCCTCCAACACTTCATTGCTGGTTTAATGAAGTGCTTCGTCAAGTCACCTCTCCAGCCCTTTAATGTTTCTAGAGAAAACTTTGATCCTGATCTACATTGGCGACAGAATCTTTCCTTTGCAAATATCAGGTCAGACTGCTGCCACATCTGTGACGTCACCCGACATCAGCTGTTACTCACAGACGGCGGAACAATTCCCAGCTGCTTCACGGAACTCACTAGCTGTACCCATCTCATTCAGCTTGTTACAAACACTGAAAAACTTTTCTGGGAAGAGTCGTGAGAACTGCCCTGACTACGTGTCAGATATTCCTAACTGTTACTGCAGCAGCTTATTACAATTGTTTTGGTTATTCAGTGATTTCATCTCAAACAGTGTTGCTGTATTTCATATGTGATAATCCTGATTACTTTGACTCAAACGATATTCACTAAGCCAGAAACAAAGTCTCATACTTCTGTAGTATAACTTCACTGGCTTACTTATACATTTGCCAATTTAACTAAAGGTTGATATTTATCGTTGTATTAACACTATAGTTTCTGTGGCCATAGTACTTCCACTTATATTGTACTGGTTTGTTGTAAAGCAGACCATCAAATATAACTGTTACAAAAAGATATTTTCAAGTTAATAATTGCTACATAAGAGTATCAATACAAACTACTGGCAATTATTTTACATATTAAACCAGCCCTACTAAATTGTACTATGGAACTTGCAGATATTACCCCACAGATTCACAACCTGAACCAACGTTTTAATAACTTAACTCAGGCCTTTAGAGATCTCCAGATACAAAATCAAAGCCTTAAGGGATATCATGTCTACAAAAACATCAGTTACAGAATCCAATGCAGAGCCACAGGTCTCACATCCAGAAAAAAATTCTGGTGACCGATCTCAATACAGACAGTTTAGGAATGCTTGTCTCCTTCTATTTGAATTAAAGCCAAGAACCTACCCCACTGATAGATCTAAAGTTCTTACTATCTTTTCATACTTAAGGGGAGAACCCCGCGCTTGGGCAGACTCCATCTATGAATCACAGGACTCCATCTTGAATTCGTTAGACGCCTTCTTAAAGGCAATGTCATGTTTATATGACGACCCCTACCAGCAGATTACAGACAAAACAAAGCAGAGGCATCTCAGACAATCTAGGAATCATGTGGAGGAATACATCACCCAATTTTAAATCTGGGCCAGAGATTCCCTCTGGAACAAGGTATCTCTAAAAAACCAGTACAGACTTGGGGGCCCATTAATCAAGCTCCAGATGGAGCTTGAGGGCCCGTGTTTCTGGCGAGCCTGCAGGCTCGCCAGAAACAGCAGTTATGAAGCAGCGGTCTAAAGACCGCTGCTCCATAACCTGTCCGCCTGCTCTGAGCAGGCGGACAGACATCGCTGCAATTCAACCCGATCGAGTATGATCGGGTTGATTGACACCCCCTGCTGGCGGGCCGATTGGCCGCAAATTTGCAGGGGGCGGCTTTGCACCAGCAGTTCACAAGAGCTGCTGGTGCAATGCTGAATACAGAGAGCGTATTGCTCTCCGCATTCAGCGAGGTCTGGCGGACCTGATCCGCACTGTCGGATCAGGTCCGCCAGATCTTTGATAAATATACCCCTTGGATTCTCTGAGGATATTAAAGATGAGCTCTCATGTACTGGAATCCCAGATAGTTTGGATGATTTGTACAATCTCTCTATCACTATAGACCGCAGACTTAGAGAACAAAAGCTTGAAAAATCCTCTTTTACTTCCACAGTACGCAGACATCTGCCTATACCCCCCTACCACTCACAATGTGAATCAACCCATGGATATTAGCTTTGTTAGGGGTCCACTCTCTGCTCAAGAAAAGAGTAGACGCCGAACAATAAATTTATGCCTATACTGTGGAGCTGTGGATCATATTCTTAAGGATTGTCCACTCCTGATAAAACAGAAGGCCGGTAAGACATCATTTCAACCTCATTGTTTTCATACAAAAACTAAAACATCCTCTTATATTATGCTCCCATTGTCTTTACAGTGGGATCAACACAGAATCAGCAGTGAAGCCATTATCGACTCAGGGGCCTGTAGTAATTTTATAGATATTGCACTGGTCACTAATAATAAAATACCGTTTATTTCAAAAAGCAATCCTATGCCTCTGAAAGTCATTGACGGTACACATCTTTCAACAGGGCCAGTCACACAACAAACTATTCCTCTGCTTATTACTACTACCTCTGGGCACACAGAATCTATCACCTTTGATATCATATCATCTCCCATCTATCCATTAGTTCTAGGAATTTCTTGGTTACGGTTACATCAGCCTCTCTTTCATTGGGATAACCTTACCCTTTCATTCCCTTCTCAGTACTGTACTTCTACTTGTTTCATCCTACCTAATCTCCTTGCTGTAACCTCTCCATCTATACCGCCTGACTACTTAAACTTTGCTGACGTTTTCAATAAAAAAGATGCAGAAACTCTACCCCCACATAGACCCTATGACTGCCCCATAGACCTTATCCCTGGTGCATCAATTCCTTTCGGTCTAAACCCGAACTAGACCATTTAAAGCAGTACATAACAGACAATTTTAAAAAAGGGTTCATAAGACCCTCGACATCCCCTGTAAAAACCAAGGATGGGTCTCTTCGCCCTATAATCGACTATAGGGAATTAAACAAGCGTACTGTAAAAAATAGATACCCTTTACCTCTCATTCAGGAGTTGATTGAGAGGTTGCGAGGTGCTATAGTTTTTACCAAACTTTATTTAAGAGGTGCCTACAACCTTGTTAGAATAAGAGTCAGAGACGAATGGCTGACTGCATTCAGGACGCGATACGGTCTCTATGAGTATACAGTTATGCCGTTTGGACTCTGCAATGCTCCGGCGACATTTCAGAACCTGATTAATAACATATTCAGAGACATACTCAACACTTTCTTAGTAGTTTATTTAGATGACATTCTGATTTTCTCTAGTAATTTAACAGATCACGTAAAGCATGTTAGAGTAGTGCTTTCCAGGTTACAATCCCATAGTCTCTATGTGAAATTGTAGAAATGCATTTTTCATACCCCAGAAATTTAATTTCTTGGTTATCGAATCAACCAAAATGAAATAAAAATGGAGAACAATAAGGTAGAAGCTATAACCGATTGGCCCAGACCCAACTCCAAAAAAGACATCCAACGTTTCCTGGGCTTCGCAAATTTCTATAGAAGGTTTATTCATAATTTCGCTGAGATAACCAAACCACTAACCGACTTGACAAAGAACCAACCCCACTTTGCTTGGAACTCCCGTTCTCAACAAGCCTTTGAACAACTCAAAACTTGTTTTAGTACATCTCCAGTACTACAAATACCAGACACTTCCTACCATTTTGTTCTGGAAGTGGACGCTTCTGAACATGCCATTGGATCTGTTCTTGCACAAAGAAAAACAATGGAAGATCCATTACATCCAGTATCCTATTTTTTTCTAGAATAATGACACCTCCAGAATTGAACTACCCATTGGGGAAAAGGAGCTACTTGCTATTAAGTGTTCCTTTGATCAGTGGAGACACTTATTAGCTCTGTGAAAGCAATCACAAGACAAAGACGCCTCCTAGTGTGATGCAGTTGGTACAAAAAGGATAGAAAGGAATACAAATGGATACTCACAAAAGGAGCAGCACCCAATTGTGCTAAGTCAGACGGACTGGGAACTTGCAGTGTCCCAGCTCACTGTCACAGCATTGGAGCTGGTATCCCCAGTGTCCTCGGTGGATAGATAAAAAGCTCAGACTCTCAAATGAAGTTAAAAAATTACACAATTTAATTGTAAAATATAAAAACAGAAGTCAACCAAATGACTCTGGTATTAAAAACACACCGAGGACACTGGGGATACCAGCTGTGACAGTGAGCTGGGACACCTTGTTATATATTATTTATTGGTTGTATACGTTTATATACATATATATATACAACACACAGAGAAAACCCAGCACTCACTTACAAGCTCTCAGCTAAGATTTAAAAGCAAAAATGGAAAGGTTAGTCACCGCATCTGGCCAAATGGGACAAGCTCAGGTACCACGTCAAGGACCACGTCAAGGTCCTTTCCAACACCTGAGACCCTAAAACAGCCACACAATGCAAGCTTTCAAATCCAAACAAACTGAAAACAAGGGAAGGGTGCACAGGAATATGTAACCACCCTAGACATATACAAAACACGGAAGGGAACTGCACTCTCATACCGGACCGGGTACACATCCCATGACCCTGCAACATGCTCAGCCCTGGGTGCCACTGGCACTCACAGGAAGCTGTGCTGTCCCCAGAGCCACAAGCAGTTATCTTGCTGGGTTTTCTCTGTGTGTTGTATTAATTTGTTTTGTAATTTTCCCTATGGTTCTTGCACCCAGACCTGTCTGGGGTCAACTGCTTGTGGCTCTGGGGACAGCACAGCTTCCTGTGAGTGCCAGTGGCACCCAGGGCTGAGCATGTTGCAGGGTCATGGGATGTGTACCCGGTCCGGTATGAGAGTGCAGTTCCCTTCCGTGTTTTGCATATATATATATATATATACCTGTACACATACACACTCATTATATATATAAATACACATATCCACATATATATATATATATATGACCTCAGATGGTGGTTTATATAGGCTTATCTTAGCCCACTTCATCGTTTCTTTGCGCCCCCTAGAGTTGGCACTTAGTGTGCACAACAGGTTATCGAGACACTTATTAGAAGGAGCTGAACACACAATAACCATCTATACTGACCACAAAAATTTGCAATACTTACAATCAAACCGCACCCTATCAGCCCGGCAACTACGATGGAGTTTATACTTCTCGAGGTTTTCATTCATCATTACATATCGGCCTGGCACAAAAAATGCCAAGGCAGACGCTCTATCTAGGAAAGATAAAAAACCTACAGCAAACTCGCAACCTTCCACGGTTATTCAAAAATCTTGCATTTTGGGACTCCTTACCAATCATCTACAGGACCTAAAACGTCATCAACAAAATGACAATACGAAACCATTACATATGCTTCAGCCTGATAATGATAGCATTTTTCATTATGGTACTAAAATCTATGTTCCCCCATGTTTACGAAATTCTGTGCTAAACCATACTCACGATTCTCCTCTAGCAGGGCAACTAGGAATACATAAGACTTTGGACCTACTGCAACAAACTTACTGGTGGCCTCTTATGTTCTCTACATTACCTCCTGTGTAACCTGTGCTACATGCAAAACCTCACATCTAAGTCCTATAGGGTTGTTGCAACCCTTGCCAGTTCCAGACCGACCTTGGGACACATCTCCATGGATTTTATTGTAGATCTCCCAAAATCTATTGGATACACTGTCATTCTTGTAGTTGTTGACTTATTCACAAAAATGGGACATTTCTTACCTATCAAGTCTCTCCCCTCTGCTCAAGAAACAGCAGAAGTATTCCTCAAAGAAGTTATTCAATTACATGGACTCCCAACTACAGTATTGAGCGACAGAGGAAGTCAGTTTACCTCCAAATTCTGGAGATATCTATGTAAATCTCTTGTCATTCAACGACTTCTTACAACATCCTATCACCCTCAAACAAATGGACACTGTAAAAGAACTAATCAGTGGTTAATACAATATCTTAGATGTTACTGTTCCAGTAAACAAGAATCTTGGGCCTCTTTCCTATGTTATGCTAAATTTGCATACAACAACACCACAAACTGCTCTACTAGATTCTCACCTTTCTACATAAACTATGGTATTCACCCTAGATTTCATACTCTCACCTTGTCGAATACCACTTGCCCCCAAGTTAACGACTTGATCAGATCCATTAACAAGAATTTCAGTATCGTTACAGCTAACATCAACCAAGCTCAAGCCACCCAAAAAAGATACTATGATCTACGAGATAGAACACAACCTGAGTATAAAGTGTGCCAGCTGGTTTGGTTGGCAAACACAAATCTCAAATTACATAACCCATGTAGGAAACTCACCAAACACTATATTGGACCATTCCCTATCAAGGCTATCTGGAACCCTTTGACTGTTACTTTGCAACTACCCTCTGCTTACCGAATACATCCCACCTTCCATATTTCTCTCATCAAGCCTAGCAGTTCACCTGTTTCTTCCTCACACACTCCTGCTGACTGTCCTCTCCCTGACCAAGAATACGAGGTTCAAGAGATTATTAACTCCAGACAATTTCGTGGGGATCTTCAGTATCTCGTTCCCTGGAAGGGCTACGACTCCTCGGAGGATCCCTGGGAGCCTGCCGCCAATCTATCAGCTGACCGATTGGTGTCTCTCTTCCATCGTTGAAATCCGGATAGACCTGCACCTTGAAACCCCATTGTGGTTTCTTTGGGGGGGAAAATATGTCATGGTCAGTCCTCCTTAACTGACCACTATCTATCCATACCTCCTTTTTTCTAATCTAAAGCCTCAGCTGCCTATAAAGGGCACCAGAACAACTCCCAGCTGCTTCACAGAATTTACTAGCTGAACCCGTCTCATTCAGCTTGTTACAAACACTGAACAACTTGTCTGGGAAGAGTCGTGAGTACTAAGTTCACAAGAAATGCCCTGACTATGTGTCAGATATTCCTAACTGTTACTGCAGCAGCTTATTACAATTGTTTTGGTTATTCAATGATTGTGTCTCAAACATTGTTGCTGTATTTCATATACGATAATCCTGATACTTTGACTCAAACTATATTCACTAAGCCAGAAACAAAGTCTCATATTTCTGTAGTATAACTTCACTGGCTTACTTATACATTTGCCAATTTAACTAAAGGTTGATATTTATTGTTGTATTAATACTATAGTTTCTGTGGCCATAGTACTTCCACTTATATTGTACTGGTTTGTTGTAAAGCAGACCATCAAATATAACTGTTACAAAAACATATTTTCAAGTTAATAATTGCTACATAGGAGTATCTATACAAACTACTGGCAATTATCTTACACAGATGAGGCCAAACCATTACTCAATACTACTCAGTCCTCACTTAATTTTACATCTGCAGTGCTCAGCACACCACACTGCCTCGGCCGCTGGCAGCACGGCCGAATGCCTGGCAATTAGGAAATTTATCATGAGCCATGAGAACTGTACTCAGACTGAGCAAGGAAATAAGGCTTACTGTAATATATTCTACTAGGGCGGTGGTATACCTCTGGGTTTGGCTCAATACCTTAAGCCTTTTAAAATTTGCAGTTCTTCTGATCCATAGAGTATTATTTAAGAGATATACATTCTCAGTTACAATTTCCAATAGCTAGCTATACATATTGAATCCCCCATTTGGGTGCCAACAGTGTTTCTGCGTTAAAGCCACATCATAGTATAGGATAAATTATAACTAGGCACAAGGTACATACATAGGTCTGCTTAAGAAAACTTTGGAATAATTCACGTGAAGGTAACTCTGAATCAGTGTGCATGTTTTACTTTAAAAAAAACAGTATCAGTTGTAACATAAGTAAATAGTACCATATATTAGAATCAACAATATTTCATGGTTAAATTAAAGCCTGCTGTGTAAAAGGACGTCCGTAGCCACATCTCAATTATACAATCCATAAAAAAGAACTTTAGAGTAAGTATAGGATAAACTTGAGTTATATAGAAATAGAAAAACCGTAGGTATGGCAACACAAGAGTCTCAATTTAAACTTATGTAAAGGTATCAGGTAAAGTCTATCGAGCTTTAGTTTAGCTGGTATAAGCCCTGAGTCTCTTATCAGCATTATCCAATTCTAAGTCTGATGCGTTGTGGTAAATTATCCAATTGTTGAATCAGACTAGCTTGAGCTCCCTGGTTGTTGTTTTGTGAGATATATTTCTTGTTAGATGAGTCTTGTGGGTAAACAAAATCCTTTATCCGCAATGAATATGGAGGCCTCCAAATTTGCGACAGACCCAGATCCCTGCTCTGGGTACACATCCCTATGAACTGTGAAATCTCTCTACATTCTGATGACCAGGGGCCAAGGATGCAAACTTTTACCTGGCTTCTGTGTGTATAAGCTCAGTCCCTCTAGAGCGCTGGGCAGGCCAGCCGTATTCCGCTCACGGTCTCTGGAATCTATATCAGATTGCCAAGGAGTGGACAAGCCACGTGCAGGAGAATGTGGGATGGTAATAGGACACTGATTCGCCAACGGCTCCAGTTCAAGGCACCCCGAGTCTGAGGGGCGAGACAGCCCAGTAGACTCCATGTGGGAGACAGCATGGTCGGTAAAACCTGTGAGGAGCAAGGAGCTGAGTCCCTTTCAAGTTGTTGGTAGTGCTGTGATATCTCTTTCTGTATGGTGTGCTCCCACGCTTCCACAGCCTTCATGGCTTCCATGTTGTGCTCTCTTAGGCTCTCCCTCGTCTAAAACTGATGCGATCCACTGTGCGATGACCTGGGTATTCCTGAGAGTCAGACCCAGAGCAGATTAGTCCTGCTACCCCCGGGAACCGGGAGGGGGAACTTTGCTGGTGATCTTTCTAGGCTGCCATTCCTGTTCCTCCACCGTTAGAAATTGTGGGTTTTCTAGTTGGACAAATGGTATTGTTTGGTAGCATTCGATTTAGCTAAACTTCCCCATTAAGGTTGAGTTTTCTTAGAAAGGAGGTGATGAATACAATGAAAGATAATCAGCAGATTATCAAATATCTATGCAGAGCTTTCTATTTTGCGGCATATCATGGTCGCTGCTTGGACATGCCCCCCTGGCTTTTTTATTTTGATAGGCCTATTAGATTAGGTGTAATTGTTTTTATTTTGGATAATTTCGTTTGTTATTTTTTGTAATTTAATATTTTTTTATTTTTTGTAATTTTAGTATATTTTATTTTTTGTAATTTATTATTTTTAATTATTTGTAACTGTAGTTTAATTTTTTTTAGTAGGGTTAGGTTTTTTAATGTGTAATTTAATTAATTTAATTTGTAGTTATTTTAATTTTAGTATAATAGTAATGTTAATTCAATTTATAGTTTAAACTTAGTTTTTTTTAATTTCCCAGGTAAGTTTTATTTATTTTAAGGTAGGGATCTTGTAATTTTAATTTAAAGTTAGGGGGTTGTTAGGTTTAGGGGTTAATAGTTTCATTTAGGTTTTGGCGATGTGGGGGGCTGGCGGTTTAGGGGTTAAATAGGGTTATTTAGTGGTAGTGATGTGGGAGGCCAGAGGTTTAGGGGTTAATAACTTTATTTAGTGGCGGCGATGTCGGGGAGCGTCGGAATAGAGATTAATATATTTATTATAGTGTGGGCAATGTTGGGGTGCATTGGAATAGGGGTTAATAACTTTAGTATAGTGGCGACGATGTCGGGGAGCGGCGGAATAGGGGTTAATACATTTTATTAGTGGCGGCAATGTCGGGAGCAGCAGATTAAGGGTTAATAAATTTAATTTAGTGTTTGCGATGCAGGAGGGTCTCAGTTTAGGGGTTAATAGGTAATTTATGGGTGTTAGTGTACTTTGTAACAATTTCGTTATGAGTTTTATGTAACAGTTTTGTTGCGTAAAACTCATAACTACTGCTCTCCGATGGCGGTACAGAACTTGTCATTATAGGGTGTAACGCAAGCTTTTTAGCCTCACCGCAAAACTCGTAATGGCAGCGCTATGGCAATCCCATGAAAAACTTAATTTTTTCGAGTGCGGGACTGGCATTGCGTTACATGCTAAAAGGCTTGCAGTACAGCTATACCGACGACTCGTTATGGCCGCGTTGCTGTTTTAACGCTGAAATGACCATTTTTTCAGCGTTAAAACACGAACGCAAAACTTGTAATCTAGGTGATTGTCATTTAGAGCATTTATTTGCAGAAAATGACAACTGGTCAAAATAACAAAAAAGATGCAGTGTCTTCACAGCTTGAATAAAGCAATTAAAACAAGTTCATATTCATTTTTAAACAACACATTACTAATGTTTTAACTTAACAAGAGTTCAGAAATTTTTATTTGGTGGAATAACCCTGATTTTCAATCACAGCTTTCATGCGTCTTGGCATGCTCTTCACCAGTCTTTCACATTGCTGTTGGGTGACTTTATGCCACCCTTGGCGCAAAAATTCAAGCTTTGTTTGATGGCTTGTGACCATCCATCTTCCTCTTGATCACATTCCAGAGGTGTTCAATGGGGTTCAGGTCTGGAGATTGGGCTGGCCATGACAGGGATGACAGGGTGGTCCTCCATCTACACCTTGGTTGACCTGGCTGTGAGGCAAAGAGCATTTTCTGCTAGAAATAACAATCCTCAGAGTTGGGGAACATTGTCAGAGCAGAAGGAAGCTAATTTTCTTCCAGGCTTGATTCTTGCGTCCTTCACAAAGATAAATACGCCCATTAGCAAGACACCCTGTTTTCAAGCTAAAAAGTGGCTTTAGATCATTCCACCAGGGAAATAGAGGTACTGGCGAGCATTCTTAAATAATCTCACCAGCCCAGAGACCTTTAGATCATTGCGCCCTAGGTGTCATTCTGGGTAATCTACATTTTTCTCTAGTGGTGCATGCACTCCAGATTTGCATATGCCCTTTGGCTTCAACCAGGGTTAGTACTTATATATTTGCATATTTTTAGAAAGTGCAAACTATATTTATTTATTTTCTTTGTCACAACATATACAGTATATTGTTTTTCTTTATTTTTTTGTAATATTTACAATAACATTTTTCTCTTGCAGTTTATCAACTACAGTACCAAGCCAACTCTGTGAGAGCTTTCCTACACTTGCCCACTTTTGGCCACAGCCTATGAGCTAAATATACATACTCATGGAGCTTTGCATGCAGCATACTGTATTCTCTGGACTGCATAACAAATGTTACTGACAAATTGCTTGCACATAATTGTTGCCCCTTTTTATAGGTGCCACTGCTATGGTTATCATACATCACACTGACTGGATAGTGTGCACAAACCCTTTTACACATTTTGGCTTCAGTGCAATGTATAAATCAGGATTCAAGTGGTTTATGTCTATCCATGTCTAAAGGCCATTTCTCTTATTTTTCTTTTTTTTTCTCTCTGGAAACTTTTTTTCTGCGAACAGTCTTCTTCCTTTCTACCTCTCTAACTATACCTTCGGTGTATCCTGATGTGGCAGATCCTGACCCTTATCCCTCTCTGTGGGGTGCCACTAGGCTCTGATGCCTTTTTCTTTTTGATACATTCAGTACTGACAACCACTCACCTATAGTGAAGTCTAACACCTTACAATCCTAGGTTCACTCTTACGGGTCAATTTATCAAAGCGTCAATCTCAGTGCATTCGCTGGCGTCAATACGCTTGCCAGATATCGCTGACGCGGATCTGAATATGATACCCTTATTTAGCAAAAAAGCCATCAAAAACATGCGTGTCAAGTACGTTGCGATGAGCATTAGACTGTTGTTAACTAACAGTCATCAATGTTGCAGTTATTTGGGTTTTTCCCAACTTTATTTATACCATTTCATTACTGTCCATGAACAAACACATTTCTCTAAAGATAATCTTTTTTCAACTGTTAATGTACAAGAAATAGCTACATTTATACCTCAACAAACAATATCTCATAGAAAGTTATTTTTATATTTATTTGTTATACAAAAAAATCTGTTATATGATACTTTTACATACATTAATGTGTATTTGTATTTCTAAAAGTCATGATATGCTTTTATCTCATATTATTTTTTTTATAAATGGCAATGCTAGAATTTGTACATATATCTTTGCACATACATTGCAATCAATGGATATTTAAGAGCTGGGGCAGTTTTCTCTCTGTACCTTTGTAACCCCTCCTGATTGCAATCTATTTTAAAAATCACCCCTTCACAGGTGTTATAAAATTGGCTGGCATATAAGATGACATTTCTTACTGAAAAATAAATTCAAGAGAAGGAAGAAATACACTGAAAATAGCATGACAGTAAAGAGGTGATTTTAATTTCTTCTGTATCTTAATCATGACAGTTTAATGTTAGGTGGGCCCTTTGAGCTATCAGCTTAAGATTATATTGAATCAAACATCAATTCAAATTTTAAAATCCTTTGTCTAAAATATTACACAAGGGGGGCTAGTTATCAAGCCGTCTACTTTTCTGGCTTCGCCGGCCCAATACGTCCGCCTAAGCTCGCCTACCTTCGCCGCCGCGGACCTTGAATACGTTCGCCTAAGTTATCAAATAAAGCTGTCAAAAAGCCGCGGGGCGATGAGCAGCGGACTGTGACAGTTATCACTCATCCGATCTCGCTGCCCTTCGGCTTTTTCCCAGCTTTATTGCTAGCCTGTCACTAAGCACTCACACTAACTACACTGTTCTGCCCCCTATACCGGCGCCCCCGGAGCCCCCCGCAACTAAATAAAGTTACTAACCCCTAAACCGCCGCTCCTAGACCCCGCCGCAACTCTTATAAATGTATTAACCCCTAAACCGCCGCTCCTAGACCCTGCCGCAACTCTTATAAATGTATTAACCCCTAAACCGCCGCTCCTAGACCCTGCCGCAACTCTTATAAATGTATTAACCCCTAAACCGCCGCTCCTAGACCCTGCCGCAACTCTTATAAATGTATTAACCCCTAAACCGCCGCTCCTAGACCCTGCCGCAACTCTTATAAATGTATTAACCCCTAAACCGCCGCTCCTAGACCCTGCCGCAACTCTTATAAATGTATTAACCTCTAAACCGCCGCTCCCGGACACCGCTGCCACCTACATTATACCTAGTAACCCCTATCCTGCCCCCCCTATACCGTCGCCCTCTATTATAAAATTATTAACCCCTATCCTGCTGATCCCGCACCTCTCCGCAACTAAATAAATAGTTTAACCCCTAAACCGCCGCTCCATGAACCCGCCGCAACCTATAATAAATTTATTAACCCCTATCCTGCCCCCCACTACGCCGCCGCCACTGTAATAAAATGATTAACCCCTAAACCTAAGTCTAACCCTAACCATAACGCCCCCCTAACTTAAATATTAATTAAATAAATCTAAATAAATTAACTCTTATTAACTAAATGAATCCTATTTAAAACTAAATACTTACCTTTAAAATAAACCCTAATATAGCTACAATATAAATAAGAATTATATTCTAGCTATCTTAGGATTTATTTTTATTTTACAGGTACCTTTCAATTTATTTTAACCATGTACAATAACTATTAAATAGTTATTAACTATTTAATAGCTTACCTAGCTAAAATAAAGAGAAATGTACCTGTGAAATAAATCCTAACCTAAGTTACAATTACACCTAACACTACACTATACTTTAATAAATTATTCCTATTTAAAAATAAATACTTACCTGTAAAATAAACCCTAAGATAGCTACAATGTAATTAATAATTATATTATAGCTATCTTAGGATTTATATTTATTTTACAGGTTACTTTGTATTTATTTTAGCTAGTTAGAATAGTTATTAAATAGTTATTAACTATTTAATAACTACCTAGCTAAAAGAAATACAAAATTACCTGTAAAATAAATCCTAACTTAAGTTACAATTAAACCTAATACTACACTATCATTAAATTAACTAAATAAACTACCTACAAAGAACTACAATGAAATACAATTACATAAACTAACTAAAGTACAAAAAATAAAAAAAGCTAAGTTACAAAAAATAAAAAATTAAGTTACAAACATGTTAAAAATATTACAACAATTTTAAGCTACTTACACCTAATCTAAGCCCCCTAATAAAATAACAAACCCCCCCAAAATAAAAAAATCCCTACCCTATTCTAAATTACATAAATTTCAAAGCTCTTTTACCTTACCAGCCCTTAAAAGGGCCATTTGTGGGGGCATGCCCCAAAAAGTTCAGCTCTTTTGCCTGTAAAATAAAAATACAACCCCCCCCCAACATTAAAACCCACCACCCACATACCCCTAATCTAACCCAAACCCCCCTTACAAAAACCTAACACTAATCCCCTGAAGATCATCCTACCTTGAGTCGTCTTCACTCAGCCGAGCCACCGATGGAACTGAAGAGGACATCCGGAGCGGAAGAAGTTAATACTCCAAGCGGCGCTGAAGAAATCTTCCATCCGATGAAGTCATCATCCAGGCGGCGCTGAAGAAGTCTTCGATCCGGCCGATGTCATCTTCAAAGAGGCGCTGAAGAGGTCTTCTATCCGGGCGAAGTCATCTTCCAAGCCGGGTCTTGAATCTTCCTTCCGCCGACGCGGAACCACCTTCTTCACCGACGGACTACGACGAATGACGGCTCCTTTAAGGGACGTCATCCAAGATGGCGTCCCCTCAATTCCGATTGGCTGATAGGATTCTATCAGCCAATCGGAATTAAGGTAGGAAAATCTGATTGGCTGATGGAATCAGCCAATCAGATTCAAGTTCAATCCGATTGGCTGATCCAATCAGCCAATCAGATTGAGCTCGCATTCTATTGGCTGATCGGAACAGCCAATAGAATGCGAGCTCAATCTGATTGGCTGATTCCATCAGCCAATCAGATTTTCCTACCTTAATTCCGATTGGCTGATAGAATCCTATCAGCCAATCGGAATTGAGGGGACGCCATCTTGGATGACGTCCCTTAAAGGAGCCGTCATTCGTCGTAGTCCGTCGGTGAAGAAGGTGGTTCCGCGTCGGCGGAAGGAAGATTCAAGACCCGGCTTGGAAGATGACTTCGCCCGGATAGAAGACCTCTTCAGCGCCTCTTTGAAGATGACATCGGCCGGATCGAAGACTTCTTCAGCGCCGCCTGGATGATGACTTCATCGGATGGAAGATTTCTTCAGCGCCGCTTGGAGGATTAACTTCTTCCGCTCCGGATGTCCTCTTCAGTTCCATCGGTGGCTCGGCTGAGTGAAGACGACTCAAGGTAGGATGATCTTCAGGGGATTAGTGTTAGGTTTTTGTAAGGGGGGTTTGGGTTAGATTAGGGGTATGTGGGTGGTGGGTTTTAATGTTGGGGGGGGGGTTGTATTTTTATTTTACAGGCAAAAGAGCTGAACTTTTTGGGGCATGCCCCCACAAATGGCCCTTTTAAGGGCTGGTAAGGTAAAAGAGCTTTGAAATTTATGTAATTTAGAATAGGGTAGGGATTTTTTTTATTTTGGGGGGGTTTGTTATTTTATTAGGGGGCTTAGATTAGGTGTAAGTAGCTTAAAATTGTTGTAATATTTTTAACATGTTTGTAACTTATTTTTTTATTTTTTGTAACTTAGCTTTTTTTATTTTTTGTACTTTAGTTAGTTTATGTAATTGTATTTCATTGTAGTTCTTTGTAGGTAGTTTATTTAGTTAATTTAATGATAGTGTAGTATTAGGTTTAATTGTAACTTAAGTTAGGATTTATTTTACAGGTAATTTTGTATTTCTTTTAGCTAGGTAGTTATTAAATAGTTAATAACTATTTAATAACTATTCTAACTAGCTAAAATAAATACAAAGTTACCTGTAAAATAAATATAAATCCTAAGATAGCTATAATATAATTATTAATTACATTGTAGCTATCTTAGGGTTTATTTTACAGGTAAGTATTTATTTTTAAATAGGAATAATTTATTAAAGTATAGTGTAGTGTTAGGTGTAATTGTAACTTAGGTTAGGATTTATTTCACAGGTACATTTCTCTTTATTTTAGCTAGGTAAGCTATTAAATAGTTAATAACTATTTAATAGTTATTGTACATGGTTAAAATAAATTGAAAGGTACCTGTAAAATAAAAATAAATCCTAAGATAGCTAGAATATAATTATTATTTATATTGTAGCTATATTAGGGTTTATTTTAAAGGTAAGTATTTAGTTTTAAATAGGATTCATTTAGTTAATAAGAGTTAATTTATTTAGATTTATTTAATTAATATTTAAGTTAGGGGGCGTTAGGGTTAGGGTTAGGTTTAGGGGTTAATCATTTTATTACAGTGGCGGCGGCGTAGTGGGGGGCAGGATAGGGGTTAATAAATTTATTATAGGTGGCGACGGTGTAGGGGGGGCAGATTAGGGGTTAATAAATGTATTATAGGTGGCGACGGTGTAGGGGGGGCAGGATAGGGGTTAATACATTTAATATAGGTTGCGGCGGGTTCAGGGAGCGGCGGGTTAGGGGTTAATACATTTATTATAGTTGCGGTGGGCTCCGGGAGCGGCGGTTTAGGGGTTAATATGTATAGAGTAGCTTGCGGTGGGCTCCGGGAGCGGCGGTTTAGGGGGTAATAACTTTATTTAGTTGCGGCGGTGTAGAGGGGGTCAGATTAGTGGTGTTTAGACTCGGGGTACATGTTAGGGTGTTAGGTGTAGACAGCTCCCATAGAAATCAATGGGATGTCTGTCAGCAGCGAACTTGTACTTTCGCTATGGTCAGACTCCCATTGATTCCTATGGGATCCGCCGCCTCCAGGCTGGCGCTTTGAAAACCAGGTACGCTGGGCCGTAAAAGTGCCGAGCGTACCTGCTAGTTTTTTGATAGCTAGCAAAAGTATTGAGAATGTGCCGCACTTGTGTGCGGAACATCTGGAGTGACGTAAGAATCGATCTGTGTCGGACTGAGTCCGGCGGATCGAAGCTGACGTCACAAAATTCTACTTTTGCCGGTCTCGAGCCTTTGATAACTAAGGCGAATCAGCCGCGCCACAAATACGCTGCGGAATACGCAGCGTATTTGAGGTTGACGGCTTGATAACTACTCCCCTGTGTGTCCTAATGTCAGAATCAATGTTTATCTTTAATTCTAAATTCACATATACATACTTTCAAAGTATAATACACAATGTAACAAATGACACTTATTCTGTAATAATTGTAATAATGATCTATCCCTTGCTGAGACCTCTATGCCTGGCCTGTATAAGAAGATACAATCACTGCAGACAATCCTTGTCAGATAGCTGAACTCACCAATACCTTGTTCATCCACAAAGTTGCTTTATTCTGAATATCAGGTTACAGCAGATAATGAATACAGCAGATGAATGAATGGTTAAAGTATTTTGCGGTCAAAAGATGATACTGATCGTAGCTTGCAATGTATTAACATGAGTGCTTGTTACATGAGGCTGTTAGCTGCAGCCATGACACAGGAAAACATCATAAAACTACAAGGGCGGAGTAATACACAAAAAGGAAATGCATAATAAGGTCAGAGGTAAGATACTGTAAAGAACAGGAGCATTACCAAAAAGTGTCAGTAGATGGCAGTACAGAACAAACACAGGGAAACCTAGAAAACAATGGCATAAAAATATATGATTTCTTAACTATAACAACATGAACATAACAGAGGCTATGTAATATTCTATGCCTCATTGAGGCAGCACACTCCCCGTCTGGCATAATAAATGTCACTATTTAAATCATAACGGAAGTTATGCATAACAGTGTAATTTGCAGAGATGTCTTGAAGACCTGAAAGATATAAGGAGAACATACATATAATGCAACAACAACAATATATAAACTTCAAGTTGTGTCAATTAAAGTTCAAGATACTTCCTTCATGAAGTCACAGAAAGAATCCAACAGCATACATAAGTAAGTTCAGTCTCCAAAGGGCAAGAGCAAGATAAGTTCCGTGATCGGTCTGATGAAAGTTTTTATAGTCCCTTGTCTTGCAACTTTCACCTCCACCTTACGCACCTTTCCATGATCACTAGGAATACTCTTTATAATCAGTCCCATGGGTCATTCGATTCTTTCAGCTTGCTGGTCCTTGAGGAGAACAAGATCTCCAACCTTGATGTTAGGGTTCAAACGTTGCCATACTTGCAGAGTAGAGAGATACTCCATCTTCCAATGATTCCAGAAGCAGTTGGCAAGGTGTTGTACTCGCTTCCACTGATTGTAGCACAGATTTCCTGTTTTAAAGTCTCCAGGGGGAACAGGAACAGACCCAAGCTTCTGGGTAAGAAGAGTAGCTGGAGAAAGGAGAGTTGGGGCCTCTGGATCTACAGAAACTGGAACAAGTGGTCTTGAATTGATTATGGCAGATGCTTCTGCCAGGAAGGTGGTTACAATCTCATGGGTAAGTCTTGTGGATTTCAAGTCCATAAGCATGGAGTCCAGTATTTTACGTGTGATGCCTATCATTCTCTCCCAGGAGCCACCCATATGGGAAGAATGAGGAGGATTGAAAATCCATGTACAGCCTTTTTCAGCTAAAAGGTCTTGAATTGGCCTAGAGTTGAGATGTAGCTCTCGACAGGCTCCAACGAAATTAATTCCACAGTCAGATCTTAATGTTTTGACTGGTCCTCTGATGGCAAGGAATCGCCTTAGAGCATTTATGAAACTTGAGGCATCCATATATTCTATTACTTCAATGTGTACTGCACGCACACTCATGCAAGTGAACAGCACTGCCCATCGTTTGCTATTTGCTTGGCCACCGGAGTCGAACACTACCCTGATTTGTTTTGGCTTATGTGGATGATACACTCCGAAGAAAGACAGGTACCAGCACTCTTGGAGTTTTTGAAGTGGTGGAGCTGGCTCGGAATGATCATTGTCAAAGAATGGGTTCAGGTTAGCTATAGCACTGTTTTTTGGAATGCCCCTCTTGTCACGGATACATTTACTTTCTGAGCCAAAGACATCCTGTTGTACACTGCGTATTATGAACAGTTCACTTTCAGCAATATCCTTTGCAGAAAGAAACCTTTGGCACACGTGCCAACCTTGACAGTGAACATCTGTGGGCTTTGTGTGAAAGCAGTGTGCAATGTGGACTAACCTTGCAATGGTACGTACAAGCCTTATCCACTTGGAGAAACGTTCAAAGCGTTGACAGCCCAAGACGAGTCTTTGTTCAGTTCTGGTGACAAGGGTTTTTACTTCAGGATGAATCTCTGGATCGTTGTCAGGTTCTAGAAGACTGAAGACATCAGCTGTGGTTTCTTCTGGATGATCAAGCAGGAATTCAGGGCCTGTTAACCAAGAAGAATTTGCAAAGACACTTGCAGACACTGGCCTGGTGGCATGATCTGCAGGATTAATTTCAGATGGAACATAATGCCATTGTTTGGGCTTAGATGATTTCCTGTCTTCAACTGACAAGGATATTTTGCTGTCATCACTTGTAGTACAAAACACTGTGGTACCCGGATTGTCATCACAAAGGATAGGAGTAACATCAGGTATTTGGATGATGTCAGGAGGCTTCTCCCTTACTTCATGATGGCGAGAGCACTGTTTGAAGTGGGATGCATGTCCATTTTCTAATATGTAAGTTTTGAAGGAGTGGATCTCAGATGGCGTACGCATACTATTCAAGCATACATTGCCCACTATCACCCAGCCTAGATCAAGTCTTTGTGCATAAGGGGCATTGTCAGGTCCATTGCACTGCTTGCATACTTTATGTACTCTGAGAATGTCTCTTCCTAGCCGGACCAAGATTTCAGCATTCATGTCCATTGCCGGAATCTCATCAACAAGGTGCCTTAAGTGAGGATGGTGATAGGCAGCCTCTGGAGTAGGAATCTCTTCCCTTTCGCCTGGTATCTGGTCACACTCGACTAATGTTGGTAGGGGTATGCCTTCATTTCCTTTGATATGAGAGACCATGAATCCATTGGCCCTTCTGCCAAAGGCCTCTACACGACCAGAACAGGTTCTGAGAGTATACGGTGTTGCATTACCCTCTATGCCGAAGATCTCAAAGAATTTAGGCTTAACCAGGGATCTGTTGCTCTGTTCATCTATTATAGCATACATTCTAGCAACTTTCTCAGGTTGATCCTGTGGGTAAATCTTGACTAGACATACCTTGGCACAGCATTTGTAGTCTAAGCCTTCTCCACAGACTTCTGTACATGCAGAGGAAACACTCGCTGTTACTGGAGCACGACTTTGTTGCTCCCCGCCATGAATTAAGACAGGGGTGGAGTCAGTTAGCTGCTGTGGGTTGTCTGGAAGTGGAGTAGGATGCATAGCTGTAACGTGTCTGTCGCTACTGCATTCTGTGCACTTTATAACATCTTTACAGTCTTTAGCAAAGTGACCATAAGAAGCACACCTATAGCATACTCCAAGTTTCTGGAGAATCTCCCTGCGCTCTTGTAAAGTCTTTGCCCTAAGCCCACGACATTTCCTAAGAGGGTGAGGCTTCCTGTGAATAGGGCACTGACGATTAGGGTCTTTATCTCTCTCGCCTGAGTCACTCTGGTTTGCAGGAGAGGATACGGGTGATGAGATGTCTGTCCTTTTAACAGATATTGCTCTATTAAAGTCTCTACGTTTAGCTGCCGTGTTATCATACCTTGATGATGTTGGTAAGGATGATGAAGCAGGCAAGTTGGGTTCACAGAAGCTGAAGCTGGGATCGTTTCTCATCCAGGCTTGATCGCTGATGTACCTGCAAAAGTATGAGAATGGAGGAAAGGATACGTTATAGTCTCTTTTGTTACTTGAGCCCTGTTGTGCCCATTTCTCTTGCAGGTTATATGGCAGTTTAGACACCACAGGATTGACACCATGAGCAGTGTCCAGAAAGCTTAGTCCAGGTAGACGTGGGTCTGTCTTTGCCAACTCTAGCTCCATGAGGAGGTCACTTAATTCTTGGAGCTTGCGATAGTCTTTGTTTCCTATTTTTGGGAAGTTTAGCAGTCTCTTGAACAGAGCGCTTTCTATGGCTTCAGAGCTACCATAGGCTTGCTCAAGTCTTGCCCATGCAGCAACAAGGCCTGAATCTGGGTGGTCAACATGTACTGTTCTCAGTCTTTTAACACGATCTGCGGATTCTGGCCCCAGCCACTTTATGAGCAAATCAAGTTCCTCCTTGGTTGTAAGGTCGAGATCAGCTGTAGCAGCCTTGAAGGTTGATCTCCAGGCCCTGTAGCTCTCTGGACAGTCGTCAAACCTTGAGAGGCTTGTGTTAATGAGCTCACGGCGTATCATGTATCTGGCAAAGTCAGTCAAGTCTGATTTCTCACTCTTTGGTGCCAAAGTAACTTGAGGAACCCCTTGGGTGTCAAAGTTCTTTGGTGAAGAGGGGTGAAGTTTACCAGGATCAAATGATGTTGCAAGAGCATTCAACTGTGGTGTAGTCTCTAAGGCTTCTGCTAGCTGTGGCTTGAGCTGCGGCTTGTCACTGGAAGTCACCTTATTGTCAGCGGGAGGTGATGCGGTTTGTTGCTTAGATGCACTTGTGTTGTGGATTTGAAGAGGCTCAGGCATTTGGTGCTGAGAGGTCTCTGTGTTGAGATTGAGAACGATGGTGTTAGTAGTAGGCACAGGAGATGACTCTGTATCGTTGCAAATATTATGCTTTAGCACGTATTTACTAGTGCGTTCAACTGGGTCTTCCAGATCTGCTGGGATATGGCAATCTGAATTAGTGCTTTCTCCCATTGCTTGTTCAAGGACTTTCAGCCTTGCTAGGGCTGCTGCTTCTCTCTTTTCCATTTGCAAAACCTTTATTTGGGAATCCACCTCTGCTTGCTGGGCAGCCATTTGTGCTTCCTGGGCAGCCCTTTGTGCTTTCCTTTGGGCTTCCATTTCTGCTTGCTGGGCAGCCATTTGTGCTTCCTGGGCAGCCATTTGTGCTTCCTGGGCAGCCCTTTGTGCTTTGCTTTGGGCTTCCATCTCTGCTTCCCTTCTGATAAAGGAGCTTTGCACTTTTTTTTATTCCGCATCAGTACGGGCCTCTATTAGCTTGTCGCTTAATGTTGAACTTCTGGAGCGAGAGGATCTAGAAGAACGTGCAGTGAGCTTAGTTGATGTGGATCTATGAGATCTAGTCTCCTGCAGTTGAGCAATGCGGAACTCTGCCCTTTCTTTAGCCGTTTGCACTAAGAGATCTCTATGTTGGTCCAGTGCATCAGCCCTAGTCAGTTCTGCTGAAGAGTCCTCTATATTAAAGTCCTGTAAGAAGGCTGTGTATTTTGCAGACAGCCGCTGGTAGCGTTCATATGCAGCAGATAGGTGATCTATAGAGTTTCTCAATTTGGCTAGTTGATCATAAAAGTGTGATAAAACTGACATGCACTGTGAAATTCTGTCCCATAGGTCTGACAGATTGCTGGAGTACTCATCTCTAGTGAATTTATAGTTTTCTCTGAGTTTATGTGTCGGTTTTATTGCACGTTTGGGTCTTACACTCTGTTCAGCAATATCTGCAGGATCTGCTCCCTGTATGTCTGTGGGTTCAGAGGCATGATGTATCTGCGTAGGTTCGGCTATAAAAGAGTGCTCAGAGCCTTGTCTAGACTTTTTTTCATGTTTTGCAAAAAATGGTACTGTCTCTTTAAGAAGACAAACAGCAGCTTAGACAGATGGGGTAACAGTTCAATGCAGAGAAACAGTTTTCAACATTTAGATGAAGTGCAGTAAACTTGTGCGACATGTGCTTTCACAAGATGGCGGATGACCCTGAGCTTGATTGCAGATTAAACACACACATATACATAGCAGGCTGTAGGAATTCTATACATCTTTTGACTATTCTGACTCAGATAGTTGTAATAATGATCTATCCCTTGCTGAGACCTCTATGCCTGGCCTGTATAAGAAGATACAATCACTGCAGACAATCCTTGTCAGATAGCTGAACTCACCAATACCTTGTTCATCCACAAAGTTGCTTTATTCTGAATATCAGGTTACAGCAGATAATGAATACAGCAGATGAATGAATGGTTAAAGTATTTTGCGGTCAAAAGATGATACTGATCGTAGCTTGCAATGTATTAACATGAGTGCTTGTTACATGAGGCTGTTAGCTGCAGCCATGACAAAGGAAAACATCATAAAACTACAAGGGCGGAAAACACAAACAGGGGGGGCGTGTCCTAGCTGCGACTGTGGACGGTCGCATTCTCTTGGTGCTCTTGCTGAAAATCTCACAAACCGCCGTTGTAGGATAACCAACACAGCGACCTAATATATAAAGTGAGTAGCCACGCTAGTACAGTGCCTGGAACATTATAACCTACTTTGATCGCTGTGTTTGTGAAGCTAAAGCACAAGATTGGACAGTTAAAGTCTGGAGCGGCGGCTCAGAACAGACAGCGTTACCCCCCTCGGTTTTCCGAGGTATTAAGTCAGGACTGGTTAAAGAAAGATCTTTTACAACATTATAACTCAGTAAAGCGAACGGGCTCTTATCCATATCTCTGTGAACCTAAGTTTATCAGGATATTGGCTTCTACGCAACAAATATGGCTGCCGAGAAAGAGAGTAACTATGCGTCCCGCCTAGACGACATATTAAAAAAAATAGAGCGCTGTTTTGAAGATCTATTACAGAGGGCTCCCTGGGATTTCCTGATAACTTTGCAGCTGCCCGAGATTGGCACAGGGAATAAGCTGGAAACGCTGGACATAATACATGAGGGGGAGGAGGCCGCGGCTAATGGCGCCTCCGTGGTCTTTCCCCTTCTGAGAGAGAAAGAGATCATCACTGGCAAAGCATCACCCTCGCAGATTTCAACATGGGTGTATCTGCCCCAGGTTACGTCTAGAGCACACAGTAACGTCTCTATCCACTATAGAGACCCGCTGATTCAACATAAACAAACCGGCAGTGCATGCCATGCCGCAGCTCCTAAGCCACTTGGGAAGAACAACAACTCAGCCAGCGCTGTACTGGGATTCGGTACAGGTCGGATGAAGACACGGTATAACTTGAAGAGCAAAGGCACAGTCTGGTCTGTCACGCTTTTGAATAACACCTCATTTCCAACATCTGAGATCTTATACCTACAGGAGGACATAATTCATCACCCAGAAGGGGACTTTAATAGTCAGCATAGTATGAACTTTTACCGGGACCTTATGAGACCAGGCTAAAGGATGGTATCGCTATTACTTACACCTCAAAGTTGTTAGCCAATATATGCTTGATGTTTCTCTTTTTATTCTTTACCCAGGTGTTTTTACTTTAGGGAGCCTGTTCGTTTAAACAAAAAATAGAGAAAGTGCAAATTCCAATGTTTCCCTGCCTGTTAAGGCTCTGAACCTTCTAGCGTTAGACATTATTACTGATGACTTTTACAATGTACAAGTAGGTCTTGAATATATGCACACACCAACACTCTGTAGGAGGCACAATATGAGAGCTAATGACCTTTTATAACTTGCATGTTTCTTATGGGGTTTTGGGGGGGACCTCCAGAGAGACATAACTTAACACTAGTCAAAAGGGATCTCTATAATGCACGATGCCTCAGTCCTTGTAAGAAAAGGCATAACAAGGTGGGTTCCTTCATGGTCGGTCCGCGGCCGGGGCTGATGCTGGAGACCCAAGTATCCATCACAAAATACTACAATAAGAGCTATGCCTTTCATAGCAGACTTTTAAACTGTGTGTATAGTGATTTAACGATCAAGGTTTGTGCTACGCAGGGATACTCAGGGTAGGTGTCTAATGACATACCTAGAATCTATACTGTTAATTCGTTCAGGTTACCTCACATAGATGTAATATTCAGGGAAACAATCTATTCTCTGTTTAGCTTAGTTTAGCTTTCTCTTTCAGTATACAGTTTATAAATGTTGGCTGTTCATTTTTGCGTGTTATGTGCTGTTAAAATGGCCAGTTCTGACTTATGCATCTATCACAGGTCAATCGAGACAAGTAGTTTCCTCATATAATGTATAATCCTTACATGATGCAGTTGTTTGTTGTTTTTGTTTTGTTTTTTGTAATCTTGCCACCCTACAAAGACCATCACCCCACTAGCTCAATCTACCATTAGAAAAGGTCCATGAGAGACCTGTATTTTTGTATGGGGGGAATCGAAAACAAAAAAGAGGATTTTCAATATCATTGTGCATTTATAGCCTGATCCGATATGATTATTTACTATATTGTAAGCTTTATATTGAATGTATGCATCCTTTTTCCTCAATAAAATATTAAAAATAAAAAAAATAAAAAACTACAAGGGCGGAGTAATACACAAAAAGGAAATGCATAATAAGGTCAGAGGTAAGATACTGTAAAGAACAGGAGCATTACCAAAAAGTGTCAGTAGATGGCAGTACAGAACAAACACAGGGAAACCTAGAAAACAATGGCATAAAAATATATGATTTCTTAACTATACCAACATGAACATAACAGAGGCTATGTAATATTCTATGCCTCATTGAGGCAGCACAGCACTTATAAGTTCTGATGAGTGATCAATGTATTGAGCATTTTGATTTGTTAGTGATAGTTTAAAATGTATATTTGAATCAGATTGGCTGATGTCATAAACCATGTGATTATGCATATTCCAATCAAAAGTGGTTGAAAAATTCACTAGTGTGTGGGTTGTTTAGGAGTTTGTGTCATAATTAGTGTGAAAAGTGTTGTGTCAAAATTGGTGCAAAGTGGAGAGTGGGACTTGTATTACATTGCTTAAACATGGTGCACATAGATTTTTCACAAAAAATAAAAAGGAAGTTAGCTATATTATTTTGGGTATTTATTTCATTTTTATCTCTATATCTATTAGTGAGAAAAGTTTGGGGCAAAACTTTTCAATAAATTTGTAGAAATAATATTGTCCCCTTGCTTTGTAATGAGAGACAAATTTGTAGCATAATCCATAAGTAGTAATGTATTTTTCATTTGTGCCCCTATATCTACTAGTGCACCAAATGTGGAGCAATAATATTGTTTGATTTAGAAAGGGTATACAATTGTAATAACGTTTCTAATTTACTTTTATTATGTAATATACTTCATTCTCTTGCAGCATCGAACATAAGCTTTATGTGTTTTCAGACTCCCATTGAGTTCTATGTCATCCGCAACCTTAAGGGTGGCGGATTGAAAACTAGGTAGGCTGCGTCGGAATAGAGCCGAGCGTTCCTGTTAAATGTTTGATAAATTGGGAAAAAAAGTGTTAGAGTCGAATGTGAATTTGAAACATCTGTAATGACGCAAGCATCGATCTGCGTCAGATTGTGATTGCTGGGATTGTATTTGACGTCACACATTTCAACATTTGCCGATCTTGACACTTTAATAACTACGGCGGATCAATCTTGCGACAAATACGACGCGGAATATAAGCATATTTTCAGTTGATGCTTTGATAAATTGACGCCTTAGCCTAGGATTTCTTTTTTAACCATGCTTTCTCACTCTGTCTGTCCCTTCTACAATCCATCAATAACACTGTATCTTCCCATAGCTCTGCTTAGTCTGCAATTGTAGTCCTACTGTCTTTTTGCTCTGCTCAAGATCTATCTCTTTCCTTTTCTCATGTTCTGTAATGTATAACACAGGATTTCAATGAAAATTGGTTATTGTGTAGCTGTAGCATTCAAACACCAAATGATATGAGGCTTAAACACTTGGGTAAGCAAGAATTACAGCAATTTACTACAATAGAAATAACTCAGTATTGTATATATATATATATATATATATATATATATGATGCGAATATATATATATATATATATATATATATATATATATATATATATATATGTGATGAAAGTCAAGGTAACTTAGTTGTTAACTGTAGCACTTTAGAATGCAATTCCCAAAATAAGCAGTATTCCAAATAAGTAAGGTAGCGTTGCCTGAGTGGTTAGTAAGGAAGCAGCAGATATATGGCAAGTCTATTAACAAGTAAGAAGCACAGTCACTATACTTGCGTGTCCAGTGATGTTTAGGAGTTAAGACTCCGGTAAGGCAGACAATATACTTGCGTGTCCAGTGATGTAACAATTACGGCCCCGGTAAGTATGGTAAAAGGATTCCAGGAGGAGATGTCCACGCTTCAGTTGAGCAGCGGCAGATTAGCACAGCGTGCAGGTAACCCGCAGGGGTTGGAAGCAGGCGGATGGATACGTACTGCAAGTAGATCCGGCAATCCCGGAAACTGAGAATGCAGCGTTGACGGCAAGTAGTGCAGACACAGACTGCTGAGAGACACTGAAGTTAGAACAGCTGAATATCAGGAAGCAGTCAAACAAAGGTATAAATACCAAAAAGGGTTTGAGCTCAGGTGATAATTCTGTAGAATAAGCAAATGTCACAAATATAATACATAACTCAAACAATAGGATATTTGAGTGGTATTTGACTTGAAAAAGAGATACTAGCTAGAGAACAGCTCAGTTACTCTGCTAACAAAATAATCAAGCAAGGAACCAAAAAGGAAGTGAGGTTATATAGGGTAGATAGGTGGAGACTACTTAAAGGGACATTACAGATCCCTCTGTTCAAAGCATCAGCTCCGAGGATGCAGAAGATGGTTTCAGTGGATAACGTTTATGGAAAGTAGCTATCCGCAACGGAGCGTGTACCTGGGAGTGAGGAACCCAGGAATCCTCCTCCTGACCGTAGCCCTTCCATCGTATAAGATATTCTAACCTCCTGCGAAATATTCGGGAGTCAAGTATACAGTCAACCTCATATTCCTCATGACCATCAAATTCAACGAGTGGAGGTGGTGTTTTCCGACGGGTGAATTCAGAGATAATTCTGTAAGGCTTTAGAAGCGAAACATGGAAGGAGGGATGTATACCATATGAATGCGGGAGGTCCAGGACAAGGGTTGAAGGATTAAGGATACGTTTTACTGGAAAGGGTCCAATGAACTGACTATCATAATAATACTGCTGATCGGCCTTGGCTTTTTGTAGGTGTTGTTTTAGGAGGAGTAGACTATCCTGTAGATTGTTGAGATAAGAAGAAGCTGATGGAGAATTGGAAACATTTTGTGTAATCCGAATAGACTGTGGGTGATAACCATATGTCGCATAAAATAGTGTCATTTTAGTGGAACTGGAAACTGAATTATTGTATGAGTACTCGGCCAATGGTAGGTGATCTAACCAATCATCCTGCAGATGTGATACATAACATATGAGATATTGTTCAAGGATGCCATTCACCCTTTTCGGTAAGACCATTTGTTTGTGGGTGGTACGCAGTTGATAGTCTAGAATGGATGCGAAGAGACTTGCAAAGATCCTTCCAAAAATGAGAAGTGAATTGTGATCCACGGTCTGTAATGATGGAATGAGGCAGACCATGGAGGCAAACCACATGCTTAATAAAAGCATCAGCAGTTTCACTGGTAGTGGGTAAGGATTTCAGTGCTATGAAGTGAGCTAGTTTAGTTAAATGATCAATAACCACCATGATTGTGGTATGATCTTGTGAGGACGGAAGCTCGACTATGAAATCCATGGAAATAGTTGTCCATGGAATATCAGGTATGGGTAAGGGAGTAAGTAAACCAATAGGTTTCCTTTTCTCAGTTTTATATCTTGCACAGATGTCACAAGTGCTGATATAATTCTGAATAGTTTCAGCCATCTTGGGCACCAAAAATCCCTTTGTAGGAGTTCTTTAGTTTTATGGATTCTTTGGTGACCAGATAATGGGATATCATGATAATGGTTGAGGATTCTATGCCTAAGAGGTTGTTATATGTATACTCTCTTGTGTAGAGTATAAAGGCCAGTTGGTTCTTTTACTAACTGTTTATGTGAAGGTATAATGTCAGTCTTTAAAGCTGTAATAATGTCCAGTTCTAAAGTACTCAGGGATCCAATTATTTTATGTATGGGTATCAATTGTAAAGGATGGTCACATGGTGGTTTGTCCTTGTTTTGTCGAGAAAGAGCATCTGCCTTGACATTCAGAATACCAGGTCTATAGGTTATTTGGAAATTAAAACTGTCTAAAAACAAAGACCAACGTATTTGGCGGGACAATAAGGTTTTGCTTTGTTTTAAATACTGGAGATTTTTGTGGTTTCTGTATATCAAAAAAGGTTTGTCAGTACCCTCTAGAATGTGTCTCCAAACCTCCAATGCACATTTAATAGCCAGCAATTCTTTATCGCCAACTGAGTAATGTACCTCAGCTGGAAGTAATGTTCTGGAATAATAAGCAATGGGATGCGAAGGATGTCTTTCATCAATTCTTTGAGAAAGAACTGCTCCTATGCCAGAGTCAGAAGCATCAACCTCTACTATAAACTGACATGAGTGGTCAGGCAAGCTTAAAATAGGAGCTGAGGTAAAACAGACCTTCAAATAATTAAAGGTCTGATCTGCTTCAGGAGACCAGTGAAATTTTACATCTTTCTTTGTCAAATATGTGAGAGGTTTAACTTTAATGGAAAAATTATGAATAAATTTGCAGTAAAAATTGGCAAAACCCAAAAAACGCTGCAAGGATCTTAAACTAGTGGGTCTTGGCCAATTTTGAATAGCTGATAGCTTATCAGGGTCCATTTGCACCTTGTCAGGAGTAATAACATAACCCAAAAAAATTATTTTTTGTACATGGAACTCGCATTTTTCGGCTTTTGCGAAAAGTCTATGGTCTCGTAACCATGTCAGAACCCATCTTACATGCTTTATGTGTTCTTGTGTGTCTTTGGAGTAAATTAAAATGTCATCAAGATAAATAATGACACATACATCAGTTAAATCCTTGAATATATCGTTAATAAAATGTTGGAAAGTGGCAGGGGCATTACAGAGCCCGAACGGAATCACCCTGTATTCAAAAGGCCGTATCTAGTTCTAAAAGCTGTTTTCCACTCATCCCGTCCTTGATCCTAATTAAATTATAAGCCCCTTTCAAATCAAGTTTAGTAAAGATGGTAGCTCCATTGAGGCGTTCAAGGAGTTTGGGGATGAGTGGTAGGGGATATCGTTTTTTTACTGTAACAGCATTAAGGGCTCTGTAATCTATAATGGGTCTCAACGATAGATCTTTATTAGTTACAAAGAATAAGCCAGCTGCTGCTGGGGATATAGATGGAACTATAAAACCTTTCCGAATGTTATCATCCAGATACTCTCTTAAATACTGTAACTCTTTCTGTGAGAGGGGATAGATCTTCCCAAAGGGGACTTTGGCTCCTGGTATCAAATCTATGGGACAATCAAATGCCCTATGTGGTGGCAGTACCTCAGCTTCCTTTATATCAAATACCTCAAATAAGTCCTGGTAGTGGTTTGGAATCTCAGGGTTTATGGTTCCTAAAATCTGATGTGGAAAACAAGTAGAAGTACAATAGTTTGAATTAAAATGAATAGTGGGTGTAACCCAATCTATACTAGGATTGTGTTTGGTTAACCATGTATAACCTAGTATAACAGTCAGTGACGTGCAGTCATAGGAGGCAGGGGAGGCAGCGCCTCCCCTGTCCTATGTGTGTATTACACTTTTTTTTATTTTTGTTTAATAAAAAAATATATATTTTTTTTAAACTTTACATATATATATTTTTATGTACCCTAAGGCTAAGGTAAGACCCTCCCCTCCTGCTGCCAAATCCAATTTCATGATACAAGGCTGCCTGCCTGCATTGCAATCCATGATATCCATCCATATCCATGTTGCGCAATGGAGAGGCTGTGAGCCGTTGAGCTGCCCTCCCATTACGCAGCATGGATATCTTGCTATAGACTGCGAAAGCTAGCCCCACCCAGAGGTGCTCCTCGCGGCCCATACACTCCTAATAGAGGCTGCTGTCCAATGCAGCCTCTAGCCAATCAGTTTTCACTCAGTGACATCAGTCTTCTTCTGGAGCCTGTCAGCTTGGAGGAGGCGTGTGTTATTCTGGCGCGGGAAGAGTAATATATTTGTATTTATATCTATCTTTTTCACGCAATCCTCTCCTCTTGGTCTCCTGTTCTCCTCTCTCTGTCCTTTCTCCTCTCCCTGCCTCTCTCCTTTCTCCACGCTCTTTATCTTCCTCTCTAGTCACTTGGCTTCTTTTTCTCTTGTTCCCCTCATTCGTGCTCTTCTTCCTTTCTCCCCTCTCCATTCCTCATCTCCCTCTACTCTCAATCCTCCCTCCCCACTTTCTTGTCCTCCTCTGTCACTGTGTGTCTGTGCTCCCTAGTCCCTTCCTCTCTCCCCGGGTCTATGTGCCGGATGGTGTGTGGGGCTCCCCGGGGCCGGGCAGAGGATGTGATCTGCCCAGGGCCGGGCTCAGTCTCACAGCGGCCAGCGCGCGATGATCAGGATCTTCCCGGACTTCAGTGTGCAGATGACAGCGGCTCCTGGGGCTGGCGGCCAGCCCCAGGAGCCGCTGTCACCTGCACACTGAAGTGGCGGGGATGCAGCTGCAGCTGAGGTTGCTAGGAGCGGAGGTGCCAACGGGAACCATTTGCACGATGTGCCTGGGGTCAGCTGAGCTCAAGCCTTCTACCACCAACGGTGAGTACAGGCAGGGCAAGTGCAGGCAGATGAATGGGATATGGGCAGATGCATACCGGGTATATCAAATCACACAATACAGTTTGGTGCGAGGAGTCAAGGACCAGTGGTTATTAGCACTGGATGTGGAGCAATAACTTGTGCACATATATATTCAGCTTATCTCATAGTTTATTTTAATATATCTGATTGTATATCTTTTGTTTTCTATCTAGGTTTTTTGCCCCCTATTACCATCCAATTTTTCATTCAAAATCACCATGTGATTTATTTATTTATTTATTAGCATAAAGGGTTATTTTTTTTTTTAATCAGTTGACTTTGTAAAAATTGTAAGCTCAAATAGCAAACTTCTACTGACTTTTCCAGCATAATATTTTTATTTCTCTAGTCTTACTCTGTCGGTTTCTAGCTCCAGATATTTTTTTAATTTTCTCCCTTGCATTTCCCCTTTTTCTTTTTCTTATCAGATATTTCTGCCCTGTAAATTTTCTGTATCCTCCCACTTTTCTTGCACTTTGTATTTAACTGTCTTATTCTCTATGCTTTGGGCTGTATAAGCATAATTTGCAGAATTAAAGTAAAAAGTATGTTTTAAACATATTTTAATGGGCCTGGATTTCTAGATCTCAGAGCAAGCATTTTGTTATCTGGCAAGAGTTTCTGTTACAATCTTTTAGACTAAAATCAGATGTTTACTAAGTTGACCAGTTTTCCAAGACACCATTTAAAGGGAAATGAAACCCATATGTTTTCTTTCATGATTTAGAAAGAGCATGCAATTTTAAATAACTTTCCAATTTACATCTAATATCTAATTTTCTTCATTCTTTTGATATCCTTTGTTGAAAATCATGTCTAAATATGCTCAGTAGCTGCTGATTGGTGGCAGCACATAGATACCTCATGCGATTGGCTCACCCATGTGCATTGCTATTTCTTCAACAAAGGATATCTAAAGAATGAAGGCGTATCCTAACCACTGCCTCACCAGCCTCTGATGTCACCGCACATCACTGATAACAGTATGGAGAGTGGATGGAATTACATCAAAGCTAAGATATTCAGTATGACCCTTTGATGTGGTTATCATTAAGGGGATAGTATGTTGTGTTATTGGGCCATTATGTATTAAAGAAACATAAATAATTCTTATAAAAACTGGCTTTTGCTTTGTATCACACAGTATTTTATTATTCACAACGAATGTAGCATCTATAAAGCAGTCATATGCCCCAGAATCTAGAATAGCGTCAATCTTGACTTGTTGATGGTCCCACTGTAAGGAGAGAGAGAGTGTTAAAGATTTCTGTCTTATCTGTGTGGTAGTGGAAAATAAGTTTGTCGGCTTACCCTTCTTTTGTAGGTGTAGTATGGGGCAGGCAGCTACTGTGTGCTCTTTACTCGCACAGTATAAACAAAGGTTGGATAGAAGTCGTCTAGTCTTTTCTTCAGAAGTCAGTGGTCCTTTGATTACTCCAATTTCCATAGGGGTATGTGGGTTGTTTGATTTTTCTACTGGTGGTACCGACAATCTCTTAAATGGTGTCTCAGAAGTGAATCTTTCTAATCGTCTTTCTCTGAGTCTGCGGTCAAGAGTTGTTGCTAGTTTGATTAAACCATGTAATGTGTCAGGCATATCTAATCTGGATAACTCATCCTTTAAGGTTTCATTTAAACCCAATCTAAATTGATTTTTTTAGTGCAATATCGTTCCATAGTGAGTCCGTAGCCCACATCTGAAAATCTGTTATGAAATCTTCTACAGGGCGCTTACCCTGTCTAAGAGCTCTTATCTTAGTTTCTGCCTGTATCTGGATATTGCTGTCTTCATAAAGAGCGCCCATGGCAGCAAAATATTGATCTAATGAATCTAAAATAGGATTATTTCATTCAAAAAAACAATTTGCCCATGATCTTGGTTCTCCTGTGAGATACGAAATTGTAGTGCATACTTTTATTTTATCTGAGCAATAAGTTTTAGGCTTCATTGTATATAGTAATAAACATGCATTCTTGAAATCTCTAAAGTCACACCTTTTCCCTGAGAACTGGGCTGGAGGGTTAATCTGTGGTTCAGGAGGTTCTGAGAGTTTTGATGCAGTCAAATCTTTAACTACATTTTTTAATGCAGTGTTTTCAGTTTGAAGATCAGTAAGAGCTCTGGCAAGATATTCTACTTTGTGGTTTAAGGTATCTATTTCTGTTTGTATAGCTTGGGGATCCATTACTTCTACTATATTGTAGGCTTGATTATTATGTAATGTATAACACAGGATTTCAATGAAAATTGGTTATTGTGTAGCTGTAGCATTCAAACACCAAATGATATGAGGCTTAAACACTTGGGTAAGCAAGAATTACAGCAACTTACTACAATAGAAATAACTCAGTATTATATATATATATATATATATATATATACATATATGTGATGAAAGTCAAGGTAACTTAATAGTTAACTGTAGCACTTTAGAATGCAATTCCCAAAATAAGCAGTGTTCCAAATAAGTAAGGTAGCGTTGCCTGAGTGGTTAGTAAGGAAGCAGCAGGTATATGGCAAGTCTATTACCAAGTAAGAAGCACAGTCACTATACTTGCGTGTCCGGTGATGTTTAGGAGTTAAGACTCCGGTAAGGCAGACAATATACTTGCGTGTCCGGTGATGTAACGATTACAGCTCCGGTAAGTATGGTAAAAGGATTCCAGGAGGAGATGTCCACGCTTCAGTTGAGCAGCGGCAGATTAGCACAGCGTGCAGGTAACCCGTAGTGGTTGGAAGCAGGCGGATGGATACGTACTGCAAGTAGATCCGGCAATCCCGGAAACTGAGAATGCGGTGTTGACGGCAAGTAGTGCAGACACAGACTGCTGAGAGACACTGAAGTTAGAACAGCTGAATATCAGGAAGCGGTCAAACAAAGGTATAAATACCCAAAGGGGTTTGAGCTCAGGTGATAATTCTGTAGAATAAGCAAATGTCACAAATATAATACATAACTCAAACAATAGGATATTTGAGTGGTATTTGACTTGAAAAAGAGATACTAGCTAGAGAACAGCTCAGTTACTCTGCTAACAAAATAATCAAGCAAGGAACCAAAAAGGAAGTGAGGTTATATAGGGTAGATAGGCGGAGACTACTTAAAGGGACATTACATGTTCCCTCTTTCCAATTTTGTCTACAAAACTTTGCTAGAATTACACATATGCTGTGGGATTCTCTGCTTCGCTCTCCTAGACTTGTCCTAAATTTGAGCTTCTAGCTTTAACCCTTAACTTACACTATCTAAATTAATCAATTTCTCTTATTTTTTGTCTTAGAATTCTCTCATTTTCTCATCCTTCATCTTTTGTACATTTTTACCAGGTCATCATGAACCTAATGTTTCTGGTGCTGCAACATGTTGCTGCTTTACAAATGAATAGATAGATAAATAGATAACAGTCCTGTAAACCCTGACAATGGTTTTATGACTTTGAACAAGCTGTTTGTGTATGCAGATCTTAAATGCTTTATATATATATATATATATATATATATATATATATATACTGTGTGTATAAATATCAATATATATATATATATATATATATATATATACTAAGCATATTTTAAGCAATGGTGCTACTTTCCCCTTTTCATTTACTCATAGGGGGGTAGTTATCAAGCCGTCAACCTCAAATACGCTGGAATTCCGCAGCGTATTTGTGGCGAGGCTGATTCGCCTTAGTTATCAAAGGCTAGAGACCGGCAAAAGTAGAATTTTGTGACGTAAGCTTTGATCCGCCGGACTCAGTCCGACACTTACCTTTAAAATAAACACTAATATAGCTACAATATAAATAATAATTATATTGTAGCTATCTTACGGCTAGATTTAGAGTGTTGTCGGTAAGGACCCGCGTAGCTAACGCCGGCTTTTTTCTAGCCGCACCATAAAAATAACTCTGGTATTGAGAGTCCACATAAAGGCTGCGTTAGGCTCCAAAAAAGGAGCGTAGAGCATTTTTAACGCAACTTCAACTCTCGATACCGGAGTTTCTTACGGACGCGGCCAGCCTAAAAAACGTGCTCGTGCACGATTCCCCCATAGGAAACAATGGGGCTGTTTGAGCTGGAAAAAAAAACCTAACACCTGCAAAAAAGCTGCGTTCAGCTCTTAACGCAGCCCCATTGTTTGCTATGCGTAAACACTTCCTACGTCTGCACCTAACACCCTAACATGTACCCCGAGTCTAAACACCCCTAACCTTATACTTATTAACCCCTAATCTGCCGCCCCCGCTATCGCTGACACCTGCATATTATTTTTAACCCCTAATCTGCCGCTCCGTAAACCGCCGCTACTTACATTATCCCTATGTACCCCTAATCTGCTGCCCCTAACAACACCGACCCCTATATTATATTTATTAACCCCTAATCTGCTCCCCACAACGCCGCCTCCACCTGCCTACACTTATTAACCCCTAATCTGCCGAGCGGACCGCACCGCTACTATAATAAAGTTATTAACCCCTAATCCGCCTCACTAACCCTATAATAAATAGTATTAACCCCTAATCTTCCCTCCCTAACATCGCCGACACCTAACTTCAATTATTAACCCCTAATCTGCCGACCGGAGCTCACCGCTATTCTAATAAATGTATTAACCCCTAAAGCTAAGTCTAACCCTAACACTAACACCCCCCTAAATTAAATATAATTTTAATCTAACGAAATTAATTAACTCTTATTAAATAAATTATTCCTATTTAAAGCTAAATACTTACCTGTAAAATAAATCCTAATATAGCTACAATATAAATTATAATTACATTGTAGCTATTTTAGGATTAATATTTATTTTACAGGCAACTTTGTAATTATTTTAACCAGGTACAATAGCTATTAAATAGTTAAGAACTATTTAATAGTTACCTAGTTAAAATAATTACAAAATTACCTGTAAAATAAATCCTAACCTAAGTTACAATTAAACCTTACACTAGACTATCATTAAATTAATTAAATAAAATATCTACAATTACCTACAATTAAACCTAACACTACACTATCAATACATTAATTAAATAAAATACCTACAAATAACTACAATGAAATAAACTAACTAAAGTACAAAAAATAAAAAAGAACTAAGTTACAAAAAATAAAAAAATATTTACAAACATAAGAAAAATCTTACAACAATTTTAAACTAATTACACCTACTCTAAGCCCCCTAATAAAATAACAAAGCCCCCCAAAATAAAAAAATGCCCTACCCTATTCTAAATTACTAAAGTTCAAAGCTCTTTTACCTTACCAGCCCTGAACAGGGCCCTTTGCGGGGCATGCCCCAAGAAGTTCAGCTCTTTTGCCTGTAAAAAAAAACATACAATACCCCCCTCCAACATTACAACCCACCACCCACATACCCCTAATCTAACCCAAACCCCCCTTAAATAAACCTAACACTAAGCCCCTGAAGATCTTCCTACCTTGTCTTCACCCTGCCAGGTTCACCGATCGGTCCAGAAGAGCTGCTCCGATGTCCTGATCCAAGCCCAAGCGGGGGGCTGAAGATGTCCATGATCCGGTCGAAGTCTTCATCCAAGCGGGGCAGAAGAGGTCTTCCATCCGATTGAAGTCTTCATCCAGGCGGCATCTTCTATCGTCATCCATCCTGAGCGAAGCGGCAGCATCCTGAAGACCTCCGACGCGGAACATCCATCCTGCCCGACGACTGAACGACGAATGACGGTTCCTTTAAATGACGTCATCCAAGATGGCGTCGCTCGAATTCCAATTGGCTGATAGGATTCTATCAGCCAATCGGAATTAAGGTAGGAATATTCTGATTGGCTGATGGAATCAGCCAAACAGAATCAAGTTCAATCCGATTGGCTGATCCAATCAGCCAATCAGATTGAGCTTGCATTCTATTGGCTGATCAGAACAGCCAATAGAATGCAAGATCAATCTGATTGGCTGATTCAATCAGCCAATCAGATTTTTCCTACCTTAATTCCGATTGGCTGATAGAATCCTATCAGCCAATCGGAATTGAAGGGACGCCAACATGGATGACGTCCCTTAAAGGAGCCTTCATTCGTCATTAGTCCGTCGGGGAAGAAGGATGTTCTGCATCGGCGGGATGAAGATGGATCCTGAAGAAAGAAGATTGAAGACCCCGCTTGGAAGATGACATCTCCCGGATGGAAGACTTCTTCAGCGCCGCTTGGAAGATGACATCGCACGGATGGAAGACTTCTTCAGCGGCGCCTGGATAATGACTTCATCGGATGGAAGACTTCTTCAGCGCCCCTTGGAGGATCACTTCTGCCGCTCCGGATCTCCTCTTCGGTTCCATCGGTGGGTCGGCTGGCTGAAGACAACTCAAGGTAGGATGATCTTCAGGGGGGTAGTGTTAGGTTTATTTAAGGGGAGTTTGGGTTAGATTAGGGGTATGTGGGTGGTGGGTTTTAATGTTGGGGGGGTTGTATTTTTATTTTACAGGCAAAAGACCAGTTTTCTTTGGGGCATGCCCCGCAAAAGGCCCTTTTAAGGGCTGGTAAGGTAAAAGAGCTTTGAACTTTTTTAATTTAGAATAGGGTAGGGCATTTTTTTTATTTTGGGGGGCTTTGTTATTTTATTAAGGGGCTTAGATTAGGTGTAATTAGCTTAAAATTGTTGTAATATTTTTTAAATATTTGTAACTTATTTTTTTTATTTTTTGTAACTTATCTTTTTTTATTTTTTGTACTTTAGTTAGTTTATGTAATTGTATTTAATTGTAGTTATTTGTATTTAATTTATTTAATTAATGTAATGATAGTGTAGTGTTAGGTTTAATTGTAACTTAGGTTAGGATTTATTTTACAGGTAATTTTGTATTTCTTTTAGCTAGGTAGTTATTAAATAGTTAATAACTATTTAATAACTATTCTAACTAGCTAAAATAAATACAAAGTTACCTGTAAAATAAATATAAAGATTTATTGATAACTTAGGCAAAAATTTTCAGGTCCGCGGCGGCGATGGTAGGCGAGCTTAGGCAGGCGTATTGGGCCGGCGAAGGCAGGTAAGTTAACACGTTGATAACTAGGCCTCATAATCTCTTTTTGTAAGTTTATCAAGCCCAGTGAGCAAGAGCTTCTTGTTATATTTGATACTATTATTGTTATCGGTTATCTCTAGGGCACCAACAGATTCCATAGCTTCATTATTCAATATATGAGGTGCTGTTCATGTTATACCAAAGAAAGAAGTGACTTTTATACAGAATCCTGATCCAGCTCCCAGAACACGTAATTTCTGTGCATAGAAACTCCTCCCTGGAGTATAAACGGGGTAAAGAACCAGAGCGGAGGTCAAAGTACAGAGCTTAAAGGGGCAGTCTACACCAAAAAATTACTTATTTAAAAAGATAGATAATCCCTTTATTACCCATTCCCCGTTTTTGCATAACCAACACAGTTATATTAATATACTTTTTACCTCTGTGATTACCTTTTATCTAAGCCTCTGCAGACTGCCTCCTTATCTATGTGTTTTTGACAGACATGCAGTGTAGTCAATCAGTGAAGACTCCTAAATAACTTCCCGGGAGTGAGCACAATGTTATCTATATGACACACATGAACTAACACTGACTAACTGTGAAAAACTTTCAAAATGCTCTGAGCTAAGAGGCGGTTTTCAACGGTTTAGAAATCAGTTTGAGCCTAGCTAGGTTTAGCTTTTCAAAAATACCACCAAGAGAACAAAGCAAATTTGATGATAAAAGTAAATTGGAAAGTTGTTTAAAATTGCATGCCCTATCTGAATCATGAACGTTTAGTTTTGACTTCACTGTCCCTTTAAGAATTGTCCCTGGTTATAATAATCTTTAACTACCCTTCCTTTTACCCCCAGATCCCAAACCTATGTGTGTGGGTGTTTGTGAGCCTTGGACAGCCAGATAATAAGATGTTGGCCCCCTCCAGGGTCCTCTATAAGTTAGCTTACTCTTTGGCTCACTCCTCCCAAATAGGGTTAAGAGCTCTAGAGGGGCAGTAGGACTGTCTCACCTACAAGCTAAAAATGCCTTTAGCATAAAGGCTGTGAAAAACTGTAAGCGGAGAGGCGCGCAGCGTGTAGATGCGGCTGCACGCGCTCAGTGTGTCCTGCCTTTTAATCTCTGAGCACTCTGCTGCGCCAGGTCGCATAGCTGAGCGCTCAGAGATTAAATATTTGATCTTCAGAAGCGATGGGACGCGGAGCAAAGCAGCTGCTTCGTCTCGCGCTGCATCGCTTGCAGTGTGTCACAGCCTTTATACCTTTTTCTTAAATATATGAAGCCTATTATCTTTTTATAAAATGGTAATTATTATAGCCTTGGTGACGAATAATCTAGATTTTATTAAAGACTATGCTACCTTTTAGTGGACTCTCCCAGACAACGTACACCAGAGAAGTATTATTTTGTATTTATTCTGTTCCTATGGTTTTAGTTGGTTTGACCACATGTCCATATTGTATTTTTATGTTGTATTTACTATTCCATGTTGTTGCTGTTTTTTTCTCTGTCTCTGCATATCAATCCCCTTGTATTTTACAGTGTATATGCCTTTGCATTTATTCTTTCAGTGCAAGTTTCATAGATTTCCTGGTCTGTGTATTCAGGTGCTGAATTAATGTTCCAGCAAGGGATTTCTGGGTCTGTCTGTTCATATGTTCCTTATGGCGTTAAAGGGACATTAAACACTAAATACATGCTAGATAGAATGATGCATTCAAAGAAAAGGTTAGCCCATGACTAACATGTAGATGTATTTTTTAAAGTTTCATTAGTTGTTTAAAAAGTGACAAAATAAGTGTAAAGTTTTAGTGTCTATGAAACACTGGGAGCTGCCATGTTGTAACTTGTGTTACCTTCTCTGCTGTGGCCAATTAGGGTCAGTTATAAATAGGTCACTAGAGTGTGCAGCCAATGGTTGTGCTGGATTTAATAGTGTTCTGCACTTCCATTTCTAACAGGAACTGAAAAGCTCACAATTTCAGAATGGAATTACAAGAAAAGAGGACAAAATAAATAATGAAATTATATTGCAGAGTTGTTTTATTATATACAATTTATCATTTTATATTACCATCTCAAAGTGTTTAATGTCCCTTTAATGTTCCAGATTAGCACAAATTCTCATCATAATGTCGACCTATGAGGATTTTGTGCTTTTCTTGGTTTCTCCTCTTGCTAATGGGTGATGGCATTGCAAAGAAAATAGGAAGTAGAGACAGTATTTCTTGAGTTTGATAAATAATGCTGTGATCTTATTGGTTGTTAATTTTTTCCTGCTATAATATCACTCTTGCTTTGATACTGTTTGGATCCAGTAAAGAATTCAATGCAAAATACTCACCTTCTGTCTTTAATAAAATCTAGATTATTCAGTTACCAAGGCTAGAATAATTGCCCTTTTTAATACTACAGTTAAAACTGGATAATTATTATTTTTTTTTAAAAATATATTATGAACTTGTCATCTATAGTATGTCCACTGTTGGAATTGAACCCCAGTTGTCTTTTTCTCTCATTCACTACACATGATTAACCTCTTAATGACCGTGATGTTACCATGTACATCGCTGATTGTTAAGGGCAGGGGTCAAGTCCAGCGGGAACACATGGGAACGGAGTTCCTGCACTATTTTTGTAGGTGAAACAAACTCCCCTGTACAGAGAATAGAAACCCTTCAGTAAACACTGCTGCTGTTGCTGGTAGGAGGAGCTGGAGCACAGTCTGGTTAACGGGATAGTAAGATCCTCTAGTAATGGGCAGTAACACTTTCTACAATACACTAAATCCAAGCCTGTTAGCAGTCCTGCTGTGTGATCAACACACACTGTGTGGAACACATGGTGCTTACATTTCTGTGTGGCTTGCTCTGGGGTTATTTAGCTCCCCTTAGCAGAAATAGGACTATTGCACCTAAAGTGGGTGAGACTCTGTGACAGAGGAAGAGTCTCAGGCCCAAAGGCAACCATTCAACTTTATTGTTTTTAATTTGCTTTCATTGACCAAAGTGTATAGTCTACAGTATATTTATATAAATATACAGTGTGTGTGTATTTAAGTGTTTGTGTGTGTATAAAACAATAATAAATTGGGGGGGGGGGGTGGAAGTCTTGGTGAGTTTTTGTAGGACTTGACCCCTGGTTAAGGGTTTTCTTGTTTATAATAGAGCAGGTCCTGCTGCAAGTGGTGGGAATGCACTATTATACCATTCCTCCTCCTATCTGGTCACCGGAAATAGTGCAGTCTCGCTGCCGGCGGTGACACCGTGCTATAAATAATGCAACCTTCAACACTCACTAGAACAGTATTGCAGGTTTATAGTGGCAGTGGGTTATAGCCTTTGGTGGGAGACAGGTATTTTATTTATTGATTGGGGTTTGCTGTACATTTGTACTCACTTTGCATTATTAGAGCCATTATATTCTTTGTCCAATAGATGTCGCCTTTTTACTTAAGTGACAGTGATGACTGAACTCACTTCTTCATTTCAAAGTTAATTTATATTTGACTGATTTAAATTAGACTCTCTTTATGATAAAATATCTGTATTTGTTCTGTTATGAATGTATTAATATTAATAGAACTCCATGATATACATATTCCAGTTTATTTATTAACACTATGGGCTAGATTACGAGTGGAGTGCTAACTTTAGCACTAGAGCGATATTGTTTATTTTTTTTGCTTTTTGCACACAACAGAAATAGCAAGCGTATTATAAGTTGAAAATAAATGTGAACGCGAGAGAGCAATAGCAATTTATGCTTGTCTGGTTAGCGTGACTTCAGAGCTTGCGTAAAGGGTAAGGGAAGAAAAAAGTTGCATTAAACAACATAAATTCATTTAAAATGACAGTTACACTCATATACATACTGTCTGATAAAAAAAGAATGTAAAAAAGATAATAGGGCTCAAAAATATGGTCCTTAGCAGGTCGTAAAATTAGGTCAACCTCAGATGACATGATGTATTACACTTGAGAAAGGGGCAGGAGCCCCGAAACAATGCTCTAATAAAAGGTTCAGCCTTTTGAAAATGCGTGCTACCTTTATTTCAAAAATATTATTACTTTGGGACTTGAAGGGTGATCCTGTTAGGTATTGCACCGGATATCACCTGCATAAAGAAACAAGTTACCTATTGGAAGTGTGTGCTAATCCCACCTGCTCTTATTATGATGTATTACACTGTGTCATGATTTACGTATATAACAAAAATAAAGCAAAAAAGGAGACGCCATGTGAGAAAAACTAAGTACATCTTATGATTCAATAGCTTGTAGAACCAGCTTTATCAGCAATAAGTAATCGTTTTCTGTATAACTTTCGTTATATGACATCGTTGTGGAGGAATTTTGGCCCACTTTTATTTACAATGTTGCTTCAGTTCATTGAATTATTTATTTAAGAATAAATAGAACGTATTCTTTTAAGTGAAGAACATTGGAATGTGAAATACTCAAATTTAATGTCGGGTTTAGTGCGATCGGGTTAGCACGTGACTATGGGTGTTAGCTTTTTTCCAGTTTGCACGCTCCATTAAAGTCTAGGGGGTAGATTTATCAAGCAGCGGATGCTGCAATCTACCCCTGTAGTTTCAGGTTCCTCTGAAACTGAAGTTAAGAAGCAGCGGTCATAAGACCGCTAATCCTTAACTCGTCCGCCACCTCTGAGGCGGCGGACAGCAATCATCCCGATCAGATACAATGGGGATGATTGACACCTCCTGCTAGTGGCCAATTGGCCATAAATATGCAGGAGGCAGCATTGCACAAGCATTTCACGAGAAATCCTTGTGCAATGATAAATGCCGACATCGATGTGCGGCGGACATGATCCGCTACAGAGCCTGCACAATGATAAATCGGCCTCTAAGGGAGAATACATTAGTGAACTCTTTGCAAGTGTCGGGTTTTCGCACTCGTGCTAACTTTTTACTTTCAACTTGTAATACGAGCACAACCCGACACACGCAAAAAGTTTGTTTCTAGCAAAGTTAAAATTGTATATACTGTATATATATATATATATATATATATATATATATATATATTGTATATATATATACAAAAACAAAAAACAAAATAGTGATAGTGTATACAATACTGTATATACACACACAGTGTGTGATATAAAGCTAGAAAAATATATTCAAAGGATATGCTGCTTGCAAAAGTATAGCAGAATCAGATGATCAGAGTTGCTGCCTCATATATGTCACGGCACTGGAGACCGGATAATAGCTGAATAGAAAAAACAAAGAAAAAACAATGCGCAACTCCTCTAAGTGCAGTTAACCAGCCTCTGACGAAGTAGGGGGAATCCCTATGAAACGCGTAAGGCCACACCCACCGTCTTTACGCCACCAAGATCAGCTGTTACACATAGCCGGCTGCTTTGTCAGTGTACAGCTGTTTATGAATGTTGGCAGTTTTATAACTTTCAAGTTTTATTTGTACTTTACTTGTACTTTATTTGTATTTAGACGTTTGGGCCACCTGATAACCCGTGGATATTTTAAAGGAACCGATCCCTTCCAGTCAGCACAAGGAGTGCGTGGCACACATAGTGTGCACATTTGTGGAAATCCACTACAGTCCTGGAACTCTGCTACTGTGGATCCTAGAGGGATATCGTTGTGAGAGACCTACATGGTTCTCAGGTGCCCATACCATACCTCATATTGTTTGGGGTTGTATCTAGTGAGTTTTTAATCGTGAATGTTAATAAATTATGTGTATTTTATGATTAACTGCACTTAGAGGAGTTGCGCCTTGTTTTTTCTTTGTTCATATATATATATAATTTCATCTTTTTCAGTACCCCTAGAAGAAAGATTTAAGTAGTAGGGTTTCGGAGTTAAATTCTGTGGTAAACGTTTCAAGTAAAATACAATTTGCATTGCAATATTTTATTTCTTCTTATCTTGCTCCCCCTGGCTCCCATGTTTTAATTGTTGACTAAAGTAAACATTTTCATATTTTAGTGGTCACTTCTATTTTTAAGAACATTAGCATAATATATCAGGTTGCTCTTATTAGCGCTAGATGCACTAAGCTAACATTTGTACCATTAGAACTTAAAACAGCAGACTGGTGTTTATCTGTTTTCTTGTTATAATTCAACCATCACATGAGTTGTGAAGAGAAATGAAATATTATCATCTTATATATATTATGTCTTAAAGGGACAGTCTAGTCCAAAATAAACTTTCATGATTCAGATAGGGCATGTAATTTTTTAACAATTTTCCAATTTACTTCTATCACCAATTTTGCTTTGTTCTCTTTGTATTCTTAGTTGAAAGCTAAACCTAGGAGGTTCATATTCTAATTTCTAAACCCTTGAAGGCCGCCTCTTCTCTCAGGGCATTTTGACAGTTTTTCACCACTAGAGGGCGTTAGTTCATGTGTGTCATATAGATAACACTGTGCTCATGCACGTGAAGTTCCAGAGAGCGAGCACTGTTTGGCTAAAATGCAAGTCTGTCAAAAGAACTGAAATAAGGGGGCAGTTTGCAGAGACTTAGATACAAGATAATCACAGAGATAAAAAGTGTATTTATATAACTGTGTTGGTTGTGCAAAACTGGGGAATGGGTAATAATAAAGAGATTATCTATCTTTTAAAACAATAAAAATTCTGATGTAGACTGTCCCTTTAAAGGGACAGGAAACCAAAAAAAATGTCTTTCTTGATTCAGATAGAGAATACAACTATAAACATTTTTCAATTTACTTCTGATACCAAATTTGCTTCATTGTCATGTTATTTTTTTGTTGAAGAGATACCTAGATAGGCAGTGTGCACATGTCTGGAGCAATATATAACAGGAAATAGTGCTGCCATCTAGTGCTCTTGCTAATGTATAACATTGTTGCAAAACTACTGCCGGACAGATAGTGCTGCAGACACGTGCACACTCCTGCACTTAACTTCCTGCTTTTCAACAAAGGATAACAAGAAAATGAAGAGAATTGAAATTTGATAGTAGAAGTACAATTAAAAGATTGTTATCAATATGTGTGAAAGGTATAAAGCCCAACTCACAATTAATAAAAGGGGGCGCTCACTATAAAACAATATAACAATGTGTGACTGTTTGCACAATATGACAAACACAATTGTATTAGTAGTACCTAAAATAAACAAAACAATATGTATGTGCAATTGTATAAAATCTAATTCAGTAGAAAAAGTTAGAACATAAACATAAACGACAGAAGGACAAAAACAGAAGACATACAAACAAAAAACATAAACACATAAAAAGTCAATATAGACAAAGGCAATGGTGATCCAAAAGTAAATCGGCCCTACGAGTCGTCACTCCAGGAGAGGGATCCTGAGTCCCAGATTTACTAGAACGATATGAAGAGAGAAAAGGAGGCGCCTTATAGGGTGAGTATGTACAAACAAAACGTGGTGACCTCGAAAGAAGACAAGGGGCAACTCACAATTTGTTGAACACTACAGGTAGTGTACGTGAAACAAGAAGCCTGATGAAACAGCTTGTTGCTGAGAAACGCGTCGCTTGTTTTTAACTATTTTAATAAAGTAAAGTGGTTTACTTTTTATAAAAACACTTGCTGCACTGTATTTTTGGACCAATAATTTTGGCACATTGGAACTCCTGGAGTTTTGGTATATGCTGTTTGCTTTGTATAAGTCTGTTGGTTGACTATATTGATCCCTTCCTGCTTCACTAGCATCATTGGAGATGCTACAACAAATGTGAGTATATATCACACCACTCACATTGCATACTCCATGGTTTAAACTGTACTAGGCCATATAGGCACCTCTGTGTCTTTTTGTATTTCCACATTACAGATTATCTCTTCCAAGAGGTCGGTCTGCTGGGTCACTGTTATAGATCCCAGACTGCTCCTACAGCACTATTTGTAGTGCTCCAACACATGTGAGTACAAATCAACACACCATTACTATATACTTCTTTTGGAACAAACAATATTGGGCCATGTGGCGCATCTGTCTTTTCTTTTATATTTAGATTACGTGAATCAGACTGACGCACATCGCTGAGTTTGTAAGCAGCTACCATCAGTCAGCAGCCCTTGCCTGTACCTGTCTGGCTGGGGAGACCGGTGTGCCCCAGTCTGTTTCACGTACACTAATTGTAGTGCTCAACAAATTGTGAGTTGCCCCTTGTCTTCTTTCGAGGTTTTGTTTGTACATACTCACCCTATGAGGCGCCTCCTTTTCTCTCTTCACAATTAAAAGAAATTTAAAGTGTATATTCATTCTGAATCACAAAATACATTTTTTTTGGTTTTATGCCTCTTTAAGCAGCCAATAACTCACTATAACATATGTGTTCAAGCCTTCTACAACACCTTAGTATCTAAATACTTATAATAGTAAGGAAACATTTCAGCCCAGTATTGCAATGGTCTATGAATTCAAAGTAAAGAAGTATATATGTGCATGTGTGTGATTTTATATATATTTATATAAATATATATATACCAGATTTCCCAGACCCAAATACAGGACACCTCAGTACTTGAGTAGGTGTTTATTTTCAGCTGTAACTTTCCTAAGACGATATTTCTTCATCAGAAGAATTTTAAAAACTTCAGCACAAGTTTACCATAGTCACTAACATTGCCTTCAGAGTGTCCACAACAAGCTGAGTTTTGTCACTGGTCCATGAGGGAATATGACCGTTTAGTGGCAGCATTGGTTCTAGTTCTCATTGGTTGTCATCTGCCTCTTTATGCCACCCCATGCTGCAGCTGTAAATGCTCCAGCCCCAAATTATCACCTGCTGCTGTAAATGTTGATACATATATTTAAGTTAAAGGATACTGAGATATTATTGCATACTAAGGGAGAAATTACATAAGCGGTGCAAGCTTCAGCGCAACTGCTGAAACCTGCGATGCCCGTAAATTTCACCTCGCACATCATGGGGAATCACATAAACCCCACCGGCAGTTCATAAAGTGCCGTAAGTCGGATAAACTAGCGATGTCCAGAAATGTGCGGAAATACAAATTAAACAGCTCTTTTACCTTAAAAAATACTGTCGTCCCCTCTAACAATAAAATCCACCACCCACCAAACCCCCCCAAAATAAAAAAACCTAAAACTAAAAAATCCTAAACTACCCATTGCCCCTAAAGGGGCATTTGTATGGGCATTGCCCTGAAAAGGGTATTCAGCTCTCCCATTAAATCCCTAATCTATAAAAAAAAAAAAAAAAAAAAGCCTAAGGCCCCTATTTATCAAGCCGTCAACCGCAAATACACTGGAATTCCGCAGCATAATTGTGGAGAGCTTGATTCGCCTTATTTATCAAACCCTATAGCCCGGCAAAAGTAGAAATTTGTGACGTAACATACGATCCGCTGGTCTCAGTCCGTCACAGATCGATGCTTACGTCACTGCAGATGTTCCGAATGCAAATTCGGCACTATCTGACTACTTTTGCTAGTTATCAAATTTCTACCAGGTACGCTCGCCACTATTCCGGCCCAGAGTACCTGGTTTTCAATCGCTGCCCTGGAGGCGGCGGATGCCATAGGAATCAATGGGAGTCTGAAAGCAGCGAAAGCTCATGTTCGCTTCTGCCTGATATCCCATTGATTTCTATGGGAGAATAAAAGTTATGTTTATACCTAACACCCTAACATGTACCCCAAGTTTAAACACCCCTAATCTGCCGCCCCCGACACCGCCGCCACCTACATTATACTTATTAACCCCTAATCTGCTGCCCCCTATACCGCCGCCACCTACATTATACTTATTAACCCCTAATCTGCCGCCCCGACAACACCGCCGCCACCTACATAAAGTTATTAACCCCTATCCCACCGCTCCCGGAGCCCTCCGCAACTAAATAAAGTTATTAACCCCTAAACCTAACAACCCACTAACTTTATATTAAATATTAACTCATCCCATTTAATTTAAACTTACCTTTAAAATTACATTAAACTATATTAAACTAATAATTAACCTACCCTAACTTTTATAACAAAATTACATTAAAATATATTAAATTAATAATTAATCTACCCTAACTTTTATAACAAAATTACATTAAACTATATTAAATTAATAATTAATCTACCCTAACTGTTATACTAAATTACATTAAACTACACATTAAATTAACTATATTATATATTTAGAAACCTAACCCTACTCAAATATTTTAAATCTACACTAAAAAATCAGCCAATCCTATTGGCTGATTGGATCAGCCTAAAGGATTGAAGTTCAATCCTATTGGCTGATTGCATCAGCCAATAGGATTTTTTCTACCTTAATTCCGATTGGCTGGTAGAATTCTATCAGCCAATCGGAATCTAAGGCCTAGATTTAGAGTTCGGCGGTAGCCGTCAAAACCAGCGTTAGAGGCTCCTAACGCTGGTTTTGGCCGCCCGCTGGTATTTGGAGTCAGTGATTAAAGGGTCTAACGCTCACTTTTCAGCCGCGACTTTTCCATACCGCAGATCCCCCTACGCCATTTGCGTAGCCTATCTTTTCAATGGGATCTTCCTAACGCCGGTATTTAGAGTCGTTTCTGCAGTGAGCGTTAGAGCTCTAACGACAAGATTCCAGCCGCCTGAAAATAGCAGGAGTTAAGAGCTTTCTGGCTAACGCCGGTTTATAAAGCTCTTAACTACTGTACCCTAAAGTACACTAACACCCATAAACTACCTATGTACCCCTAAACCGAGCTCCCCCCACATCGCCGCCACTCGATTAAAATTTTTAACCCCTAATCTGCCGACCGCCACCTACGTTATACTTATGTACCCCTAATCTGCTGCCCCTAACACCGCCGACCCCTGTATTATATCTATTAACCCCTAACTTGCCCCCCACAACGTCGCCGCAAGCTACTTAAAATAATTAACCCCTAATCTTCCGACCGCAAATCGCCGCCACCTACGTTATCCCTATGTACCCCTAATCTGCTACCCCTAACATCGCCGACCCCTATGTTATATTTATTAACCCCTAATCTGCCCCCCTCAACGTCGCCGACACCTACCTACACTTATTAACCCCTAATCTGCCGAGCGGACCTGAGCGCTACTATAATAAAGTTATTAACCCCTAATCCGCCTCACTAACCCTATCATAAATAGTATTAACCCCTAATCTGCCCTCCCTAACATCGCCGACACCTACCTTCAATTATTAACCCCTAATCTGCCGACCGGAGCTCACCGCTATTCTAATAAATGTATTAACCCCTAAAGCTAAGTCTAACCCTAACACTAACACCCCCCTAAGTTAAATATAATTTTTATCTAACGAAATAAATTAACTCTTATTAAATAAATGATTCCTATTTAAAGCTAAATACTTACCTGTAAAATAAATCCTAATATAGCTACAATATAAATTATAATTATATTATAGCTATTTTAGGATTAATATTTATTTTACAGGCAACTTTGTAATTATTTTAACCAGGTACAATAGCTATTAAATAGTTAAGAACTATTTAATAGTTACCTAGTTAAAATAATAACAAATTTACCTGTAAAATAAATCCTAACCTAAGATATAATTAAACCTAACACTACCCTATCAATAAAATAATTAAATAAACTACCTACAATTACCTACAATTAACCTAACACTACACTATCAATAAATTAATTAAACACAATTGCTACAAATAAATACAATTAAATAAACTATCTAAAGTACAAAAAATAAAAAATAACTAAGTTACAGAAAATAATAAAATATTTACAAACATAAGAAAAATATTACAACAATTTTAAACTAATTACACCTACTCTAAGCCCCCTAATAAAATAACAAAGCCCCCCAAAATAAAAAATTCCCTACCCTATTCTAAAATACAAATATTACAAGCTCTTTTACCTTACCAGCCCTGAACAGGGCCCTTTGCGGGGCATGCCCCCAGAATTTCAGCTCTTTTGCCTGTAAAAAAAAACATACAATACCCCCCCCCCAACATTACAACCCACCACCCACATACCCCTAATCTAACCCAAACCCCCCTTAAATAAACCTAACACTAATCCCCTGAAGATCTTCCTACCTTGTCTTCACCATACCAGGTTCACCGATCCGTCCTGGCTCCAAGATCTTCATCCAACCCAAGCGGGGGTTGGCGATCCATAATCCGGTGCTCCAAAGTCTTCCTCCTATCCGGCAAGAAGAGGACATCCGGACCGGCAAACATCTTCTCCAAGCGGCATCTTCTATCTTCTTCCATCCGATGACGACCGGCTCCATCTTGAAGACCTCCAGCGCGGATCCATCCTCTTCTTCCGACGACTAGACGACGAATGACGGTTCCTTTAAGGGACGTCATCCAAGATGGCGTCCCTCGAATTCCGATTGGCTGATAGGATTCTATCAGCCAATCGGAATTAAGGTAGGAATTTTCTGATTGGCTGATGGAATCAGCCAATCAGAATATAGTTCAATCCGATTGGCTGATCCAATCAGCCAATCAGATTGAGCTCGCATTCTATTGGCTGATCGGAACAGCCAATAGAATGCGAGCTCAATCTGATTGGCTGATTGGATCAGCCAATCGGATTGAACTATATTCTGATTGGCTGATTCCATCAGCCAATCAGAAAATTCCTACCTTAATTCCGATTGGCTGATAGAATCCTATCAGCCAATCGGAATTCGAGGGACGCCATCTTGGATGACGTCCCTTAAAGGAACCGTCATTCGTCGTCTAGTCGTCGGAAGAAGAGGATGGATCCGCGCTGGAGGTCTTCAAGATGGAGCCGGTCGTCATCGGATGGAAGAAGATAGAAGATGCCGCTTGGAGAAGATGTTTGCCGGTCCGGATGTCCTCTTCTTGCCGGATAGGAGGAAGACTTTGGAGCACCGGATTATGGATCGCCAACCCCCGCTTGGGTTGGATGAAGATCTTGGAGCCAGGACGGATCGGTGAACCTGGTATGGTGAAGACAAGGTAGGAAGATCTTCAGGGGATTAGTGTTAGGTTTATTTAAGGGGGGTTTGGGTTAGATTAGGGGTATGTGGGTGGTGGGTTGTAATGTTGGGGGGGGGGTATTGTATGTTTTTTTTTACAGGCAAAAGAGCTGAAATTCTTGGGGCATGCCCCGCAAAGGGCCCTGTTCAGGGCTGGTAAGGTAAAAGAGCTTGTAATATTTGTATTTTAGAATAGGGTAGGGAATTTTTTATTTTGGGGGGCTTTGTTATTTTATTAGGGGGCTTAGAGTAGGTGTAATTAGTTTAAAATTGTTGTAATATTTTTCTTATGTTTGTAAATATTTTATTATTTTCTGTAACTTAGTTATTTTTTATTTTTTGTACTTTAGATAGTTTATTTAATTGTATTTATTTGTAGCAATTGTGTTTAATTAATTTATTGATAGTGTAGTGTTAGGTTAATTGTAGGTAATTGTAGGTAGTTTATTTAATTATTTTATTGATAGGGTAGTGTTAGGTTTAATTATATCTTAGGTTAGGATTTATTTTACAGGTAAATTTGTTATTATTTTAACTAGGTAACTATTAAATAGTTCTTAACTATTTAATAGCTATTGTACCTGGTTAAAATAATTACAAAGTTGCCTGTAAAATAAATATTAATCCTAAAATAGCTATAATATAATTATAATTTATATTGTAGCTATATTAGGATTTATTTTACAGGTAAGTATTTAGCTTTAAATAGGAATCATTTATTTAATAAGAGTTAATTTATTTCGTTAGATAAAAATTATATTTAACTTAGGGGGGTGTTAGTGTTAGGGTTAGACTTAGCTTTAGGGGTTAATACATTTATTAGAATAGCGGTGAGCTCCGGTCGGCAGATTAGGGGTTAATAATTGAAGGTAGGTGTCGGCGATGTTAGGGAGGGCAGATTAGGGGTTAATACTATTTATGATAGGGTTAGTGAGGCGGATTAGGGGTTAATAACTTTATTATAGTAGCGCTCAGGTCCGCTCGGCAGATTAGGGGTTAATAAGTGTAGGCAGGTGTCGGCGACGTTGTGGGGGGCAGATTAGGGGTTAATAAATATAACATAGGGGTCGGCGATGTTAGGGCAGCAGATTAGGGGTACATAGGGATAACGTAGGTGGCGGCGGTTTACGGAGCGGCAGATTAGGGGTTAAAAGTGTAATGCAGGGGTCAGCGATAGCGGGGGTGGCAGATTAGGGGTTAATAAGTGTAAGGTTAGGGGTGTTTAGACTCGGGGTACATGTTAGAGTGTTAGGTGCAGACGTAGGAAGTGTTTCCCCATAGGAAACAATGGGGCTGCGTTAAGAGCTGAACGCTGCTTTTTTGCAGGTGTTAGGTTTTTTTTCAGCTCAAACTGCCCCATTGTTTCCTATGGGAGAATCGTGCACGAGCACGTTTTTGATGCCGGCCGCGTCCGTAAGCAACTCTGGTATCGAGAGTTGCATTTGCGGTAAAAATGCTCTACGCTCCTTTTTTGGAGCCTAACGCAGCATTTGTTTGAACTCTCGATACCAGAGTTAAATTTATGGTGCGGCCAGAAAAAAACCTGCGGAGCGTTAACAGCCCTTTTACCGCCGAACTCCAAATCTAGGCCTAAGGGATGCCATCTTGGATGACGTCACTTAAAGGAACTTTCATTCGTCGGGAGTCGTCAGAAGAAGAGGATGCTCCGCGCCGGATGTCTTGAAGATGGACCCGCTCCTCGCCGGATGGATGAAGATAGAAGATGCCGTCTGGGTGAAGACTTCTGCGGGCTTGGATGAAGACTTCGGCCGCTTGGATGAAGACTTCTCCCGGCTTCGATGAGGACTTCTGCCGGCTTCTTGGAGGATGGATGTCGGATCTTCAAAACTGTAAGTCGATCTTCAGGGGTTAGTGTTAGGATTTTTTAAGGGTTTATTGGGTGGTTTTTATTTTTAGATTAGGGTTCGGGTGCAATAGAGCTAAATGCCCTTTTAAGGGCAATGCCCGTCCAAATGCCTTTTTCAGGGCAATGGGAAGCTTAGGTTTTTTTAGTTAGGGTTTTATTTGGGGGGTTGGTTGTGTGGGTGGTGGGTTTTACTGTTGGGGGGGTATTTGTATTTTTATTTTACAGGTAAAATAGCTGATTACTTTGGGGCAATGCCCCGCAAAAGGCCCTTTTAAGGCCTATTTGTAGTTTATTGTAGGTTAGGGTTTTTTTATTTTGGGGGGGCTTTTTTATTTTCATAGGGCCCTTAGATTAGGTGTAATTAATTTAAATCTTTGATAATTTCTTTTTTATTTTTTGTAATTTAGTGTTTATTTTTTTGTGTAATTTAGTGTTTGTTATTTTTTGTAACTAAGTTGTTAGTTTTTTGTAACTTTGTAATTTTTTAGTGTAGATTTAAATTATTTGAGTAGGGTTAGGTTTCTAAATATATAATATAGTTAATTTAATTTGTAGTTTAATGTAATTTATTATAACAGTTAGGGTAGATTAATTATTAATTTAATATAGTTTAATGTAATTTTAGAATAACAGTTAGGGTAGATTAATTATTAGTTTAATATAGTTTAATGTAATTTAGTATAACAGGGTAGGTTAATTATTAGTTTAAAATACACAAGCGTAATCCTTGCACCAAAGTACAAAACCCTCCTTCTTCGGACATGTAAAAATAAATATAAATATACAGTCTCTGTGCTATCATAGCATGTTAGCGGCACATATTATGAATGATAAGAAATGCACTCACGTTCTGAGGACAATATGAGTCAGCCGATCAGCCAGGAAACCTTTTTAGGATCCCACATTCTGTGTTTCACTCCTTCGGCTGTTCGGTTCCTTCTCTTTGTTCTGAGCACTATTCACCTGTGCTCTAACGCCGCTAAACCACAGTGTAAGCCAGATACAGTCCCAATGTGGATCCTTTAGCCCATTAGCCGTCCAAGTAGCAAATCAAAAGGAAGAGAGCAAATGCTAGAGCGGCTAAAAAAATCCTTTATTGAAAAAAAACGTGCAATTAAAAATAACCAACGAGGGTAAATACAAGCATAACTGGAAAAGGTTAAAAATTCAAAACAGACACCGTCACAGAAAGGACGCGTTTCGGGTTGCCCCGTATTCACACATAGCTGTGAAGGATATCCTGTTAGTATTTGTGCTGTTACCTGCACACTCACACCTGACTACTAATTAATTACTTTCAAACCGAACAGACTATTTTAACTCTATCCTTGCTTTATTTGTTCTGCTGTTCAGGACATTAGTTAACCTTTTGAATTAAATTTGCTTTAAATTATATTTTATAGGTATATTTGATAGGTATATTTGATTATCCTTGCCCTCTTTTTTATTATTCTTATTTATATCTGAACTTTTCAATTCAGGCAAAAAACGGGCACTTCTCTTAATTGTTTTATTTTTAACCTTAAGAGCTCTATGTGGATATGTTCATCACATTATATATTTTCTAGAAATTTAAACATACCTAAAACTTTATATAGATAAGCAATGTATTTACTTAATTGCAGTTGATCCATATTGATAACCAATAAATGAAGATTTTACATTTTGCACTGTTTCTACCTGAACTTTTAAAATACAGGTTAAACACAGGCATCACATTATATCGGAAGCTTAAAAGCTCCATGTTAATAAGCTTATCACATTATATGTTATCTAAAGATATAAACATACCTAAAGCTTTATATTGATAAGCAATGTATTTATTTCATTATAGTTAACCTAGTTTGATGAACAATATATGAAGACTTTACATTTTGCACTTTGCTGCTGACAAATATGTATTAACTTATTTTCCTGGGTATAGGTATAATAGCTAAAGATCTTATATTAGATACAGATTATTGTAATACACACTCAACTATTTAGAAATTTGATGTCTGTGTTAATAATTATTTCTAGAATTTAATATTTAACTACATATGTAAATTTGTTACTCTCACTTAGTACTCACTAAAAATTGTTGTCTTTGATTTTAAATTCTAAAGTACATAAAGTGGAAAATTTTGCTTACAGGTTTTTAGAGGGGGTCATAGTAATAATGCTATCTTACTAAGACTGCATTCTCAAAATTCTATATGTCCATATATGATATGTGATTGATCATAAATATCACTAAATAGAATTTCATTGGATTCCTGCTAAAGATAAACTATTCAATTTCCAATTTAGAACTATAGATTAAATAAAATCAATAGCTATTCCCCTATATCTTACTTAATGTATTCTGTCTTATCCTATTTGCATGTACATTACTGAATATATCTTAGAAAATTTTTTTCAGTGCTACTTTTTTCACACTTAATCATATTTTGGGGTGAGATTATTTATGATTTGGATGGTATCTTATCTCTCCCAGTGGTTCATAATATCGTACACTGAGTTAAATCCACTGGGATATCTGGTTTTAAGTTGAAATATCCAAAAAGCTTCTCTGCGGGCTAATTCTTTGTCTCTGTCCCCACCCCTTTTTGGGCTTCTTACCAGTTCTATAGCTTGCCATTTAAAGGAGTTCACTGATTGATTATGTCTATGTATGAAATGTGTAGCTAGTGCAGAACATTCTGTTTTATTTTTGATATTACTTAAATGTTCTCGTATACGGGATCTCACCTCCCTGGTGGTCAGGCCTACGTATTGTAGCTCACATTCAGTACATGAAATTAGATAGACTATATAACTCATACTGCAGTTAATACATTGTGATGTATTATATGTTTTGCCTGTTCTGTATGATTTAAACTCTGGAATTACCAGTATATAGTCGCAGGCTTTGCACCTTGTGCTTCCACATTTAAAGGTGCCTATATGTGTCAGCCAGCTGCTACCTCCAGTTGTCTTTGGAAGTACTGAAGGTGATAAGACATTAGCTAAAGTAATGCCTTTCCGGTAGGAAAAGCGACATCCTGTATTAGCTATCTTTTTAAGTTTAGTATCTGCTAATAAAATTGGCATGTGTCTCTTTATTACTTTACAGATATCATAGTATTGGTCACTATAGTTCGTAACAAAAGTTACCTGATTCTTATTAGTCACAGGATTATCTGTATTAACTTTATCTTCTAAAATTTGTTCTCTAGGTATAGAATCCACTTCTCTACGTGCCTTTGAGATAACTTTAGTGTTATATCCTCTCTGTATTAAATCTCTACTGAGTCTTTCACATTCTTTTAGATAAGTCTCTTCTGTTGAGCAATTTCTCTTCATACGTACAAATTGCCCTTTGGCTATAGCTCTTGCTGTATTTTTAGGGTGATTACTTGTACTGTGTAGGAGGTTGTTTTTGGCTATAGGTTTTCAATATGTATATGTCTCAATATGTTTTTTAATAACATTTGCTGATAGTGTAACATCAAGATAATTGATTTTGGTGCTATGTGTTTCCATGGTGAACTTTATACCTATCTCATTAGAATTTAAGAGATCTAAGAATTGGGCTGCTTTCTCCTGCGTGCCATCCCATATTATGATGAGATCATCTATAAACCTCCTATAAAAGGAGATAGATGATCGGAAGCTATTTCTATCTCCAAAGATGTGAGACGCCTCCCACCAACCTAAAAATAGGTTGGCATAGGAGGGCGCAAATTTTGCGCCTATGGCTGTCCCACATCTCTGGAGATAGAATGAAGCATCAAATTCAAAGTAGATGTGTTCCAATAGATATTGCACCACACCTACAAAATAATCCACCTGATCTTGATCAAAATTTGTTGCTGACTCCAGGAAATATCTGATAGCCTCCAAACCCCATACATGGGGGATGGAGGAATACAGTGACACCACATCTATGGTGATCCAGCTGTGGGTATCCTTCCATTCAAATTCAGAGAGTAAGTTCAAGAGATGTTTTGTGTCTCTGAGGTAACTCCACAGCTGGACCACCATAGGCTGAAGAACACTGTCTACCCACTCTGAGAGTGGTTCAAGTGCAGACCCAATTCCTGAAACTATGGGTCTGCCACTAATAGCATCCAGCGACTTATGCACCTTCGGGAACATGTGAAAAACTGGAGTTTTTGGGTGGGGGACACATAAGAAGGCTGCTGTTCTATCATTTATATATCCTTTCTCTACCCCTTCATCTACTATAGACCAGATTTGTTCTTGAATCTGACTTCTTGGATTACTTGGTATCTTAGAATATGTATCTGTATCATTTAATTGGCGCATGGCCTCTATTATGTAATCCTCTTTGTTTAAAATAACTGTCGCCCTACCTTTATCTGATCTTCTAATGACTATCTGCTCTTTGTTTTTTAAATCTTCAAGAGCTTCTCTCTGAATTTTAGTTAAATTAGATCTACAGGTTCCCTTTTGTGCATGTAAAGTAGTTAGTTCTTTCTTCACAGTCTTGTGGAACATTTCTAAAACATTTCCTTTACTTTGAATCGGATAGAACTTTGACCTAGTTACCATAGTGTGAGTTAATGGCTGCTGTCCCATAGTATATTCAGTGGGATCTCTTTCAGCTCCTACGCTGGCCAGATCCTCTAGATCTTTTACACTACAGAGTTCACTAAATTTTAAATTAGAGCTATTCATTATATGTGTCTGATTGTTTGGAGGTATGTACTCTTCAGTATTATCAGCAAAGTGACTTTTTAATGTTAAATTCCTTACAAAGCTGTTCAAATCAATCAGTGTGTCAAACAGATTAAATTTGCAGGACGGTGCAAAACCCAATCCCAAGTTCAATAATGTGTAATGTACATCAGTAAGCACTGTATCAGAGACGTTGATAACATTACCTACTATTTCTATTCTTTTTCCCTCTGAATTAATCACTATCTCTTTTGTCAATTTTTGTGTGTTCTCAATTGATATTGATTTTTGCCTGTCGAGCCTCTTCCTAATCCCCCCCTCCTGGTCTTTCTTGGGGGAGGTAAAAAACCTGTTGCATACTGTCATTATTCTCTCTATCTTCTGTACCTCCTCCACTAGCTATCGACTGTTTGTGACTTTCAATCTTTTTTCCAATATTAAAATATTTTTGTGCAGGATCTATTTTGCCTTGGACACTATTATTGGGACCTCCTCTACCTCTTCCTCTGTTATATGACTGTGTATTTGTACCTCTACCTCTGTCATTATGGTTCTGCTGTTGATAATCATAAGATGCCCCCTTATTTGAATTGGTAGTATTAGATTTTAGTATTGAGGGTCTATCTATCACTCTATTTTGCTCATTTCTTGAGCTATTTAGGTATAAGTCCCCTTCTTGATTATATATCTGGTGGTCTTGTTCTCTTTGAGCCCATATTTCTTCCTCTCCTGATTCAGCATCAGTGTCCATAAAGTTCACTGTTTTTTGGTACGGATGGTTTCCTTGGGCCTTATCTCCAGTATAAATAAAAAGAGAGAAGAGCTCAACCTGGGAACGAACAATAGCATAATAGCTTGTTCTATGGCTAGTTACCACCCTAGAAGCAGCCTCTTTTTGCTCAATATGTGCCTTTCACAGAAAAGAACTTTCCTGTAGCATATCAGTCTGATCCTGACTTCACAGTACAGTCCAGCCCCGAAATACCAGGCAATCCCTTTCTGAACAAGAGAAACAGCAAAACCTCAGACGTACGTTTCGGCCTATTGTGGGCCTCGTCAGTGAGGTGCAGCCATATCCCTCTAGGCACACTGAGCAACGGGTCCACGTCTGGATTCCCGCATCACACTTAGGGAGACTTCCCTAAGTGTCATAATTTGCATAAATAAAAAGAGAGAAGCGCTCAACCTGGGAACGAACAATAGCATAATAGCTTGTTCTATGGCTAGTTACCACCCTAGAAGCAGCCTCTTTTTGCTCAATATGTGCCTTTCACAGAAAAGAACTTTCCTGTAGCATATCAGTCTGATCCTGATTTCACAGGACAGTCCAGCCCCGAAATACCAGGCAATCCCTTTCTGAACAAGAGAAACAGCAAAACCTCAGACGTACGTTTCGGCCTATTGTGGGCCTCGTCAGTGAGGTGCAGCCATATCCCTCTAGGCACACTGAGCAATGGGTCCACGTCTGGATTCCCGCATCACACTTAGGGAGACTTCCCTAAGTGTCATAATTTGCATAAATAAAAAGAGAGAAGCGCTCAACCTGGGAACGAACAATAGCATAATAGCTTGTTCTATGGCTAGTTACCACCCTAGAAGCAGCCTCTTTTTGCTCAATATGTGCCTTTCACAGAAAAGAACTTTCCTGTAGCATATCAGTCTGATCCTGACTTCACAGTACAGTCCAGCCCCGAAATACCAGGCAATCCCTTTCTGAACAAGAGAAACAGCAAAACCTCAGACGTACGTTTCGGCCTATTGTGGGCCTCGTCAGTGAGGTGCAGCCATATCCCTCTAGGCACACTGAGCAACGGGTCCACGGGTGAGCTAAAAGAGGCTGCTTCTTGGGTGGTAACTAGCCATAGAGCAAGCTATTATGCTATTGTTCGTTCCCAGGTTGAGCGCTTCTCTCTTTTTATTTATGCAAATTATGACATTTTGGGAAGTCTCCCTAAGTGTGATGCGGGAATCCAGACGTGGACCCGTTGCTCAGTGTGCCTAGAGGGATATGGCTGCGCCTCACTGACGAGGCCCACAATAGGCCGAAACGTACGTCTGGGGTTTTGCTGTTTCTCTCGTTCAGAGAGGGATTGCCTGGTATTTCGGGGCTGGACTGTACTGTGAAGTCAGGATCAGACTGATATGCTTCAGGAAAGTTCTTCTCTGTGAAAGGCACATATTGAGCAAAAAGAGGCTGCTTCTTGGGTGGTAACTAGCCATAGAGCAAGCTATTATGCTATTGTTCGTTCCCAGGTTGAGCGCTTCTCTCTTTTTATTTATGCAAATTATGACATTTTGGGAAGTCTCCCTAAGTGTGATGCGGGAATCCAGACGTGGACCCGTTGCTCAGTGTGCCTAGAGGGATATGGCTGCGCCTCACTGACGAGGCCCACAATAGGCCGAAACGTACGTCGTGGGTTTTGCTGTTTCTCTCGTTCAGAGAGGGATTGCCTGGTATTTCGGGGCTGGACTGTACTGTGAAGTCAGGATCAGACTGATATGCTTCAGGAAAGTTCTTCTCTGTGAAAGGCACATATTGAGCAAAAAGAGGCTGCTTCTTGGGTGGTAACTAGCCATAGAGCAAGCTATTATGCTATTGTTCGTTCCCAGGTTGAGCGCTTCTCTCTTTTTATTTATGCAAATTATGACATTTTGGGAAGTCTCCCTAAGTGTGATGCGGGAATCCAGACGTGGACCCGTTGCTCAGTGTGCCTAGAGGGATATGGCTGCGCCTCACTGACGAGGCCCACAATAGGCCGAAACGTACGTCTGGGGTTTTGCTGTTTCTCTAGTTCAGAGAGGGATTGCCTGGTATTTCGGGGCTGGACTGTACTGTGAAGTCAGGATCAGACTGATATGCTTCAGGAAAGTTCTTCTCTGTGAAAGGCACATATTGAGCAAAAAGAGGCTGCTTCTTGGGTGGTAACTAGCCATAGAGCAAGCTATTATGCTATTGTTCGTTCCCAGGTTGAGCGCTTCTCTCTTTTTATTTATGCAAATTATGACATTTTGGGAAGTCTCCCTAAGTGTGATGCGGGAATCCAGACGTGGACCCGTTGCTCAGTGTGCCTAGAGGGATATGGCTGCGCCTCACTGACGAGGCCCACAATAGGCCGAAACGTACGTCGTGGGTTTTGCTGTTTCTCTCGTTCAGAGAGGGATTGCCTGGTATTTCGGGGCTGGACTGTACTGTGAAGTCAGGATCAGACTGATATGCTTCAGGAAAGTTCTTCTCTGTGAAAGGCACATATTGAGCAAAAAGAGGCTGCTTCTTGGGTGGTAACTAGCCATAGAGCAAGCTATTATGCTATTGTTCGTTCCCAGGTTGAGCACTTCTCTCTTTTTATTTATGCAAATTATGACATTTTGGGAAGTCTCCCTAAGTGTGATGCGGGAATCCAGACGTGGACCCATTGCTCAGTGTGCCTAGAGGGATATGGCTGCGCCTCACTGACGAGGCCCACAATAGGCCGAAACGTACGTCTGGGGTTTTGCTGTTTCTCTCGTTCAGAGAGGGACTGCCTGGTATTTCGGGGCTGGACTGTACTGTGAAGTCAGGATCAGACTGATATGCTTCAGGAAAGTTCTTCTCTGTGAAAGGCACATATTGAGCAAAAAGAGGCTGCTTCTTGGGTGGTAACTAGCCATAGAGCAAGCTATTATGCTATTGTTCGTTCCCAGGTTGAGCGCTTCTCTCTTTTTATTTATGCAAATTATGACATTTTGGGAAGTCTCCCTAAGTGTGATGCGGGGAATCCAGACGTGGACCCGTTGCTCAGTGTGCCTAGAGGGATATGGCTGCGCCTCACTGACGAGGCCCACAATAGGCCGAAACGTACGTCTGGGGTTTTGCTGTTTCTCTAGTTCAGAGAGGGATTGCCTGGTATTTCGGGGCTGGACTGTACTGTGAAGTCAGGATCAGACTGATATGCTTCAGGAAAGTTCTTCTCTGTGAAAGGCACATATTGAGCAAAAAGAGGCTGCTTCTTGGGTGGTAACTAGCCATAGAGCAAGCTATTATGCTATTGTTCGTTCCCAGGTTGAGCGCTTCTCTCTTTTTATTTATGCAAATTATGACATTTTGGGAAGTCTCCCTAAGTGTGATGCGGGAATCCAGACGTGGACCCGTTGCTCAGTGTGCCTAGAGGGATATGGCTGCGCCTCACTGACGAGGCCCACAATAGGCCGAAACGTACGTCTGGGGTTTTGCTGTTTCTCTCGTTCAGAGAGGGATTGCCTGGTATTTCGGGGCTGGACTGTACTGTGAAGTCAGGATCAGACTGATATGCTTCAGGAAAGTTCTTCTCTGTGAAAGGCACATATTGAGCAAAAAGAGGCTGCTTCTTGGGTGGTAACTAGCCATAGAGCAAGCTATTATGCTATTGTTCGTTCCCAGGTTGAGCGCTTCTCTCTTTTTATTTATGCAAATTATGACATTTTGGGAAGTCTCCCTAAGTGTGATGCGGGAATCCAGACGTGGACCCGTTGCTCAGTGTGCCTAGAGGGATATGGCTGCACCTCACTGACGAGGCCCACAATAGGCCGAAACGTACGTCTGGGGTTTTGCTGTTTCTCTCGTTCAGAGAGGGATTGCCTGGTATTTCGGGGCTGGACTGTACTGTGAAGTCAGGATCAGACTGATATGCTTCAGGAAAGTTCTTCTCTGTGAAAGGCACATATTGAGCAAAAAGAGGCTGCTTCTTGGGTGGTAACTAGCCATAGAGCAAGCTATTATGCTATTGTTCGTTCCCAGGTTGAGCGCTTCTCTCTTTTTATTTATGCCTTATCTCCAGTGTCTGTGTTGTTCTGTTGTCTGGAGCGTGATCTTGATTGCCACCTTCTGGTTCTCCTATTTCCTAATCTATTTTGTACAAATCTTTCTTTCCTTTTCCATACAAAAACCTGGTTGTTTTGATAATCATCATAGTCCCTTAAATATTTTGAATGTTTGACTTGTAAGACCTCTTTTTTAGAGTCTTCCACTGTGTTTTGAAGAATTTCATCCATTTCCTTATAATCGGGATCTGATGTAAATCTATCAAGAGATATTTGCAGATTTATAATTTTATCTCTGGTTTTTGTCAATTCTGCAGCCTTGAACTTAATAACTAGCAGCAGTAGTTTTATGGAACATTCTGCTAGAACACTGTTCCATTCTTTTATATAGTCTTCATCCGTCACCTCAAAGGTAGGGTATTTGTTTAATCGGAGACCCCTTGGGATCATATTTAGATGGTGATATTTTTCTAAAGTCCATTTGTCTATTTTAAATCTTGCTTCCTTGATCTTTAGGTTTTCCATCTCTAAAAACAGGTCCCCCAGGGCTGATTGGGTTCTACTAGTTGAAAAAAATATTTAGAAAATCAGTACTACCCAGATCTTTATCAAAGGCTGTATCTAGTGAATAGTAGATCTCTTTTCTACCATTTGTCTCCATATTGTCAATCTTGTATAAGAGCTGAATGCTCTAACCCTTCTATATCTTGTTAGTCTCAAATCTTTTTTCAGTAATTTATGTCACCTTAGGCTGTTATTTTCAATGATGAATTATAATACACTGTATCAGCTATATCAACTATGTTGTCAGTTTATCTACTATATTACTTATATGATATATTGATATAACATTCAATTGATATACATGAATATACCTGTGTTATTTTACAGTTCAGACATAAATGATTTGTATCACTTTAAAGGACTTATTTGTAACATCCAATGTCTTTAATTATATCCACTGCATATATAATTTGTTAAGCTGATAGTGTCAGTTATATTTTCAGGTCCCCCATAGCAGTTACTGAGATAAATCCAGGTGACTAGCACAGCTTTTAAAAATTCTGGTATCTATTACTTCTATAATATTTTGATAGTAATTTCAATTTGCTGTCAGTGAAGTCTCAGATTAATTTATACAGTATAGAGATTATAATGTCCTCTGTGAAAGCTGTATAACATTAACTGCATCAGATGTACTACTAGCACACTATCGATTTTGTTCACACAGTCCTTATCGACAACAATCCAATTATAACGTCCACTGGATATCTTGTATAATAATTTCTCTGCTGTGCTACCAGTACGTTATCAATGTTATTCTCACAGTCTATATCCACAGCATTCAAACCGGAACATCCACTCGGTATGTTATGAGATGTTATATCAGCTGTGCTGCCATTCCACTATCAATGTTGTTCACACCACTTGCTAAATCAAAGCGTTGATAAATATAGTGTTAAGTTTCATGTTGCCTTTGACATATGTAATTCGCAACCTCCATGTAATTCAATTCATAGTATGCATTGTCTCATCAATCAGGTTAACAACTATCTCTCAATGTTGTTCACGAAATATAAGCATTTAGTAGAATCAGGTGTGGTTATAGTCGTTATGCTGTAATTGCTCCCTTGAGCTGCACCTCTCGTGGTATTGATTGCACGTACTGATAATATTAGGACTGATTTATGAGCATATGGGGTTACAGTGTGCTAAGGAAAAATACCCCGGACTAGGGCTGAATGCACAAAATACACAAGCGTAATCCTTGCACCAAAGTACAAAACCCTCCTTCTTCGGACATGTAAAAATAAATATAAATATACAGTCTCTGTGCTATCATAGCATGTTAGCGGCACATATTATGAATGATAAGAAATGCACTCACGTTCTGAGGACAATATGAGTCAGCCGATCAGCCAGGAAACCTTTTTAGGATCCCACATTCTGTGTTTCACTCCTTCGGCTGTTCGGTTCCTTCTCTTTGTTCTGAGCACTATTCACCTGTGCTCTAAAGCCGCTAAACCACAGTGTAAGCCAGATACAGTCCCAATGTGGATCCTTTAGCCCATTAGCCGTCCAAGTAGCAAATCAAAAGAAAGAGAGCAAATGCTAGAGCGGCTAAAAAAATCCTTTATTGAAAAAAAAACGTGCAATTAAAAATAACCAACGAGGGTAAATACAAGCATAACTGGAAAAGGTTAAAAATTCAAAACAGACACCGTCACAGAAAGGACGCGTTTCGGGTTGCCCCGTATTCACACATAGCTGTGAAGGATATCCTGTTAGTATTTGTGCTGTTACCTGCACACTCACACCTGACTACTAATTAATTACTTTCAAACCGAACAGACAATTTTAACTCTATCCTTGCTTTATTTGTTCTGCTGTTCAGGACATTAGTTAACCTTTTGAATTAAATTTGCTTTAAATTATATTTTATAGGTATATTTGATAGGTATATTTGATTATCCTTGCCCTCTTTTTTATTATTCTTATTTATATCTGAATTATAAGTTAATACATATTTGTCAGCAGCAAGTGCAAAATGTAAAGTCTACATATATTGTTCATCAAACTAGGTTAACTATAATGAAATAAATACATCGCTTATCAATATAAAGCTTTAGGTATGTTTATATCTTTAGATAACATATAATGTGATAAGCTTATTAACATGGAGCTTTTAAGCTTCTGATATAATGTGATGCCTGTGTTTAACCTGTATTTTAAAAGTTCAGGTAGAAACAGTGCAAAATGTAAAATCTTCATTTATTGGTTATCAATATGGATCAACTGCAATTAAGTAAATACATTGCTTATCTATATAAAGTTTTAGGTATGTTTAAATTTCTAGAAAATATATAATGTGTTGAACATATCCACATAGAGCTCTTAAGGTTAAAAATAAAACAGTTAAGAGAAGTGCCCGTTTTTTGCCTGAATTGAAAAGTTCAGATATAAATAAGAATAATAAAAAAGAGGGCAAGGATAATCAAATATACCTATCAAATATACCTATAAAATATAATTTAAAGCAAATTTAATTCAAAAGGTTAACTAATGTCCTGAACAGCAGAACAAATAAAGCAAGGATAGAGTTAAAATAGTCTGTTCGGTTTGAAAGTAATTAATTAGTAGTCAGGTGTGAGTGTGCAGGTAACAGCACAAATACTAACAGGATATCCTTCACAGCTATGTGTGAATACGGGGCAACACGAAACGCGTCCTTTCTGTGACGGTGTCTGTTTTGAATTTTTAACCTTTTCCAGTTATGCTTGTATTTACCCTCGTTGGTTATTTTTAATTGCACGTTTTTTTCAATAAAGGATTTTTTTAGCCGCTCTAGCATTTGCTCTCTTCCTTTTAATTATTAGTTTAATATAGTTTAATTTAATTCTAAAGTAAAGTTTAAATTTATTATAAGATAGGGATGAGTTAATATTTAATATAAAGTTAGCGGGTTGTTAGGTTTAGGGGTTAATAGGTTAATTTAGTTTATGGTGAGGTGGGGGGCTGTCGGTTTAGGGGTTAATAACTTTATTTAGTTGTGGTGGGCTCTGGAAGCGGCGGGATAGGGGTTAATAAGTATAATGTAGGTGGCGGCGGTATAGGGGGTGGCAGATTAGGGGTTAATAACATAATGTAGGGCGGCAGATTAGGGGTTAATAACATAATGTTCCGGGAGCGGCAGGATAGGGGTTAACAAATTTATTAGAGTAGCGGTGGGCTCCGGGAGCGGCAGGATAGGGGTTAATAAGTTTATTAGAGTGGCGGTGGGCTCCGGGAGCGGCAGTTTAGGGGTTAATAACTTGATTTAGTTGCGGTGGGGTCCGGGAGCAGTGGGATAGGGGTAAAACAGTGTAGTATAGTGTTGGTGTTTAGTGACAGTATACAAATAAAGCTGTGAAAAAGCCGAATAGCAGCGAGATCGATGACTGTTTAGTTAACAACAGTCCGCTGCTCATCGCCCCGTACTTGGTGCGCGTCCTTTTGACAGCTTTTTTGGTAACTATGGAGAACGTATTCAGGTCCGCGACAGCGATGTTAGGCGAGCGTATTGGTGCCGGCTAATGCAAGTAAGTTGACGGCTTGATAAGTAGGCCTCTTTGTCTGACCCCCAGATAGGAACTCACGGTTCCTGAAAGCCGGCAGTGAAGTCTTCTTCCAAGCGCATGTGTTAGGTGTTAGTTACTATTTACAGGGGGTTATGGTGCTCACATACTCAGCGCAAGTCTTGCTGTGCCTGCCTATGTGTGGCGAGGTGAAAATGGAGTAAAATTTCTCCATGTTCGCTGCGTAAGTCCTTGCGCTGATTATGTGATACCGATTTTCGACACGGTTCTATATTAGCTTATGGGAGTCAAAATTGCGGGCGACAGGTGAAATATATATATATATATACATTTATATGCAGCGCTGTATATGTGATACCAAAACCGCTTAAAAACCAGCATCGCCCGCAAAAGTCTTGCCCTAAGTTTATCTCTCTTACTCATATTTATGGTTTTGCACAGAGATGACCATATTCCCTATTCTGCATGACTTGAAAATGGAGGAGCTATGTACACAACTTTACACACCAGATAAAGTTACCTATATATACAAATGATGAAGTTAGTAATCAGGAACTCAATATTATGAACTGTGCTATGCAATTTGTAAAACCCGACTATAACATATAAGAACTACCCAGCTCTAAATACATTGTACCTAGTATAGATGGTTCCTGTATAGAATCAGCAGAGTCTTAAGACTATTGACCCTCGACAGGTCCTGACAAGCACTTCTGCTGGGTGTTTTATCCCTTTGGAGTGGCTAAACAAACAGTAGTGTAAGGACAACAGTCTTACAATTAAATACTCCAACAAATAATGTATATTTTCATTATTATTTTTATTATTCAGATACTTGACCCTCCTACAGTGATTGGTTAGTATGTGCAAAATATCCTTTATATTTGTCCCTAATGGGCCACAGCAAAGGACATAACATAAAGATACAAGAGATGTTTCAAAGTGTGTGTTCCTGGCCCATCAAACAGTACACATTATGCTAACAAAATGACAGTTTCAAAAATGTTTTAAAATATTTATTTTGTATGCACATCTATGGCAATACAAAGATTTATTATATATATAAAATCCTCCCGCTCATAAAATTATGAGCCATAGAATTATTGTATAGACAATTAGCACATCTTTTTCTTACAAATACTCTGTATAAATTGTTTCCAATGCACCAGAGAACTCTGGGTAAGATATGCAAATTAGATATAACATTCCTCAGGGTTTTTGCTTCAGTACTGTGTTTAACCACAACCATCCTCTTATGGGGTAGGTGAAACAAAATCAAAACCACTTCTGGACAGCTGGATAGCAGCAGAAAATAGGTTTGATGAGCTGCTAAGTGAAGCTTATTTCCAGGGCAAAAACAATATTAACCCCTTCGCTACTGGTAACTTAAGCGAAAAACTTTCCCAAAATACAGGTGAATTTTTAGCATTTTTGCTATCACTCCATTTAAACAGAAATAGAGCATTGTTTTTTATTTTATTTATTTATCTATTATTATTATCAGTTATTTGTAGAGCACCAGCAGATTCCGCAACAATAAAAACATGGGTCTAATATGCAAGGTAACCGTTATGGTAGACAAAGGGATAAGAGTTTCACTGTTGTAAATCAGGTCTCATGAAGGTGATCTACAATGCAGCTAAACTTGTAGGCTTACATGCTAAGAGTGTTCAAGGGGATAGCTAAAGGAGGAGAGGAACTAAGATAGGAAAATGTTAGTGTATATTATATGCATCCCTGAACAGTAGAGTCTTTAACTTTAAGGTGTGCTTGAAAGTTTGAAAACTAGGAGAGAGTCTTGTGGAGGAAAGCAGAAAGTTCCACAAAATAGAGGCCACTCTGGAGAAGTCTTGTAGACAGGAATGTGAGGAGGTAAAAAGAGAGGAGGAGAGGAGGTCATGAGCGAAAGGGATGGGAGGGGGAGCATCTGGAGAGGAGGACGGAGATATAGGGGGAGAAGTGCTATTGAGAGCTTTGAAATTTAGAGTCAGGATTTTGGGTTTATTCTGGTTTGAGGGACTGGCAGAGAGGTGGAGCAGATGAGCAAAATGTGTAAGGAAGATTAACCTGGCAGAGGCATTTACTATGGATTATAAGGGAGATAGATGGCAGGTAGGGAGGTCAAAGAGGATGTGCAATAGTCAAGGCGGGAATGATGGGAGTCTTAGATTAAAACTATATATTTTTTTTAGTAGACAACCCAAGGTATTGATCTAGGCCAATTTAGTTATATTTCATGCCACCATTTCGCCACCAAATGCAATCAAATAAATAACATTGTTAACCAGCTCACAAAATTTGGGCCAGATTACAAGTCTATTACAGTATGTTTAATCATTTTTAAAATCTTTTGTTATTTTTTTAAATATTTTATATGTAATACTAGGTTTTCACAAGCACTAACCCGACCGCGTTAAGATCTTAATCACGAAACAAGATGCGCAAAATGCATATTTTACATTCCTATGATACACATTCCTATACCTAAATATCTATAAAAATTGATATGCAGGTATACAGGGAGTGCAGAATTATTAGGCAAGTTGTATTTTTGAGGATTAATTTTATTATTGAACAACAACCATGTTCTCAATGAACCCAAAAAACTCATTAATATCAAAGCTGAATATTTTTGGAAGTAGTTTTTAGTTTGTTTTTGGTTTTAGCTATTTTAGGGGGATATCTGTGTGTGCAGGTGACTATTACTGTGCATAATTATTAGGCAACTTAACAAAAAACAAATATATACCCATTTCAATTATTTATTTTTACCAGTGAAACCAATATAACATCTCAACATTCACAAATATACATTTCTGACATTCAAAAACAAAACAAAAACAAATCAGTGACCAATATAGCCACCTTTCTTTGCAAGGACACTCAAAAGCCTGCCATCCAAGGATTCTCTCAGTGTTTTGATCTGTTCACCATCAACATTGCATGCAGCAGCAACCACAGCCTCCCAGACACTGTTCAGAGAGGTGTACTGTTTTCCCTCCTTGTAAATCTCACATTTGATGATGGACCACAGGTTCTCAATGGGGTTCAGATCAGGTGAACAAGGAGGCCATGTCATTAGATTTTCTTCTTTTATACCCTTTCTTGCCAGCCACGCTGTGGAGTACTTGGACGCGTGTGATGGAGCATTGTCCTGCATGAAAATCATGTTTTTCTTGAAGGATGCAGACTTCTTCCTGTACCACTGCTTGTAGAAGAAGGTGTCTTCCAGAAACTGGCAGTAGGACTGGGAGTTGAGCTTGACTCCATCCTCAACCCGAAAAGGCCCCACAAGCTCATCTTTGATGATACCAGCCCAAACCAGTACTCCACCTCCACCTTGCTGGCGTCTGAGTCGGACTGGAGCTCTCTGCCCTTTACCAATCCAGCCACGGGCCCATCCATCTGGCCCATCAAGACTCACTCTCATTTCATCAGTCCATAAAACCTTAGAAAAATCAGTCTTGAGATATTTCTTGGCCCAGTCTTGATGTTTCAGCTTGTGTGTCTTGTTCAGTGGTGGTCGTCTTTTAGCCTTTCTTACCTTGGCCATGTCTCTGAGTATTGCACACCTTGTGCTTTTGGGCACTCCAGTGATGTTGCAGCTCTGAAATATGGCCAAATTGGTGGCAAGTGGCATCTTGGCAGCTGCACGCTTGACTTTTCTCAGTTCATGGGCAGTTATTTTGCGCCTTCCTTTTTCCACACGCTTCTTGCGACCCTGTTGACTATTTTGAATGAAACGCTTGATTGTTCGATGATCACGCTTCAGAAGCTTTGCAATTTTAAGAGTGCTGCATCCCTCTGCAAGATATCTCACTATTTTTGACTTTTCTGGGCCTGTCAAGTCCTTCTTTTGACCCATTTTGCCAAAGGAAAGGAAGTTGCCTAATAATTATGCACACCTGATATAGGGTGTTGATGTCATTAGACCACACCCCTTCTCATTACAGAGATGCACATCACCTAATATGCTTAATTGGTAGTAGGCTTTCGAGCCTATACAGCTTGGAGTAAGACAACATGCATAAAGAGGATGTGTAATATACCTTTAAGGACTGATCCCTCCTACCAACAGCCAAACCCTATTTAAACCTCACATTGCCATATTCAAACTGCCTGTTAATTGATGTACTTTGTTTAAGCCTGCTCTGTTAAGAGTTTAGCTTTATATTCATAGTTCTTAAGACCAGGTCTCTGTTTATTTAACCTTTGAATTATTCAGCTTGTTATAACCTTTACTAGGTTTAACACCTTGAGGTTTATTCAAATCAAACCTTTATCACATTCAGCTATTCAGCCTTTTTTTCAGCCGCAATATTTAGCTCTGTGTGAGTTTCCAGCATCAGCTGTGTATCGGATCATCCTTACCGCAACCGGAAGTAAGTCACACTCTCACCGGCTTCTCACTCCTCCACACGCTGTCGGACAAACAAACCTCCGGATCTTTTCTCACATCAGGTATATTCCTCCCAAGACAAAGGTACTGTGATCGCTTACTTAGAGACTGAAGTGGTAAGATTATATGCCGATAAATCCTCTAAGAACTCGTAAGCACTATTCATACTAACCTGTGACTGAACCACCAGTTATATTCATATATGCTTCCAAAAGGATGTGAAAGAATGTGTGGGACTTGTAAATATTTTATTCCAGTGAGAGTGTGTGAAGTTTGTTTGCGATACTATTGAAACACCTGTTACAACTTGTTGAAGTGATTATTCTTGCTGAACATTATACCTCTAACCAAGTCATTAAGCAGAAACTGGAGACTGCTATTCTAACACTGCTCATAGGAAACCTGTGTTATAATAAACACACGTTGTTTCTTTTCCAGTGTCATTCATTACTGTATTTGTTACTAATTAGCTCACAGTTTATGATCTTAGTAAATATAACCATTTTGCTGAGACTTAAAACACAAGAGCAACAAAACCAATTTTATATTGGTCAGGAGTATTACAGTATTAACAGGCCAAAAATATCTGTTTGTTTACTCTTTAAGCCATGGAACCACAAGAGATTCAGAATGAATTCTCTAACATACATCAAAAGTTGGATTACCTTGCACGTGGCTTAACAGAGGTGCAAGCAGAGAATACAGCTTTAAAAGCCTTACTAAAGGAATGTTTAACCCCTAAGGAGCAGGCTACTCCTGAACCTCAAATTCAGCCTCCTACTCCTTTTTCAGGTAAACGATCAGTTTTCAGAGATTTCAAAAATGCATGCAATTTGTTATTTACTTTGAGACCTAGGACTTACCATAGTGAGAGAATAAAAGTTTGCACTACTATATCTTACTTACTGGGGGAACCTAGAACATGGGCCAATAGGCTGTATGAAACAAACGATCCTGTAATGGATTCATTGCAGGATTTTTTCTCTGCTATGTCTATCTTATATGAGGACACTAACACACAGATTAATGCAGAGACCAAACTTCGAGCTCTTAAACAGGGCAAAAGAACCGTGGAAGAGTTCATCACTGACTTTCAGATGTGGGCTTCAGACTCCAAATGGAATGAGGTCAGCCTCAGAAATCAGTTCAGGCTGGGATTATCTGAGAGCTTAAAAGATGAGCTCTCACGAATAGAAATGCCTGAGACATTATCAGCTCTCATAAAAGTCTGCATTACTCTGGACAGACGTCTAAGAGAGCGCAAAGTAGAAAAATCAGTTTATGAGACACTCTCTAGACGCACTTATCCCTCACCTACATCACAAGAAAAGACTTTATCTAACCCTATACCTATGGAAATAGGAACTATAAGGGGTCCACTTACCTCAGAAGAAAAGATAAGACGAAGATTGTCAAATCTCTGTTTATATTGTGCACATAAGGAGCACTCTGTTAGTGAATGTCCATTACTATCAAAACAAAGAAAGGGTAAGACAGAATCTATCAAACAAATATATAACACCTCTAAGACACAACATCTAACTATTCCCCTTTCCTTACAGTGGGATCAAGACAACCTACAGACTGAAGGACTAATAGATTCTGGGGCGACTGGAAATTATATTGACACTGATTATGTAAAAAAGAATAAAATACCCACTGTGTGCAAAACAAACCCAGTTTTTGTGAAGTTAATTGATGGTACATTCATTCAGAATGGACCAATCACTCATCACACCATACCACTTTTAATAACCACATCCAAGGCACACACGGAATATGTAACTTTTGATATTATACCTATAGCACAGCACTCAGTCATCTTAGGTTATACATGGTTAGTTATTCATAATCCTGAAATAGATTGGACACAAAACACAGTAAACCTAAACTCAACCTATTGTACTAAGACTTGTTATCCTCACTGTTCTATAGCTACTATGGAGCAGGGTATTCCATGTGTATATCAGGATCTGGCAGACGTATTCGATTTGAAAGAAGCTGAAAATTTGCCTCCACATAGAGCATTTGACTGCCCCATTGACATTATTCCAGGATCACAAATACCTCATGGCAAAATTTATCCAATGAACCAAAATGAGCTCCAAGATTTACGTACCTATTTGGATGATAATCTGAGAAAGGGTTTCATTACTCATTCAACCTCTCCAGCAGCGGCTGGGATATTCTTTGTAAAAAACAAAGATGGAACTTTACGTCCAATTATCGACTACAGAGCTCTAAATAAGATCACAGTAAAGAACCGATATCCACTCCCTTTAATCCCTGAGTTACTAGAAAGACTTACGGGGGCCACTGTATTTTCAAAACTGGATTTAAAAGGAGCTTATAATCTAATCCGTATCAAGAAGGGTGATGAGTGGAAGACTGCTTTCCGCACCAGATACGGATTGTTCCAATATAACGTTATGCCCTTCGGATTATGCAATGCTCCGGCAACCTTCCAGCATTTCATAAATGAGATATTCCACGATCTCACAGATGTTTGCGTCATAATCTATTTGGATGATATCTTAATATATTCAAAAAATATAGCTGAACATGAGAAACACGTTCGTTGGGTTTTAACTAGACTTAGACAAAATAAGTTATACGCTAAGTTAGAAAAATGTATCTTTCATACATCAGAAATAAAATTCCTGGGTTATATTCTAAAACCCAACAAGATTGAGATGGATCAACAAAAGATTCAGGCTATTATAGAATGGCCAAAACCCACTACCACACGCTCACTCCAGAGGTTTCTGGGGTTTGCAAATTTTTACAGGAAATTTATCAAAGGGTTTTCCTCAGTTGTAAAACCACTATCTCAACTAACTAGTAGCAATCATAAATTCTGTTGGACAAAAGAGTCCCAAGAAGCTTTTACTAAGCTAAAAGAGCTTTTCACCTCAGCACCAGTTTTAACTTTACCAGACTACAATCAAGCATTCATATTGGAAGTAGATGCTTCCAACTCTGGAATTGGAGCAGTATTATCACAACAGAACAGGGACACCAAACTGATTCATCCCATTGCTTTCTATTCAAAGACTTTCTTACCAGCAGAAAGTAATTATTCTATTGGTGACAAAGAGTTACTAGCTATAAAACGTTCACTAGAACATTGGCGACACCTCTTAGAAGGAACTAAAGAACCCTTTCTGATTTATACCGATCATAAGAACCTAGAATACTTAAGGACTAACAAGACACTTTCTTCCCGTCAAGTAAGATGGGCACTTTTTATGGATCGGTTCAATTTTTTAATAACATACCGACCAGGAAGTGCAAATGCGAAAGCTGACGCTTTATCAAGACAGTTTGATTCCAGTTTGCCACAACACATCTCAACACCAATTATACCAGAAGAAAAATTTTTGGGAGCACTCACTGGTTTAGAGACTGAAATATTATCCGCTCTGAAAGATGAGACTTCAATACCACCAGAGTGCGTTAAGGATTCAACAACAGGATTATTTTACCATAATGGAAGATTATTCATTCCTGAGTCTCAACGACAACTCATATTGAACAATACCCATGACAATGTATTATCTGGACATACAGGAATCCAAAAGACCATTGAGTTAACTAAAAGGAACTTTTGGTGGCCTCATATGGAAAAGACTATTTCTGACTACGTCATAGGCTGTGATGTCTGTGCCAGAAACAAGGCTGAGCATAGGAAACCTATAGGATACCTGACGTCACTGCCGATTCCTGATAGACCATGGAGTACCATATCCATGGACTTCATTGTTGATTTACCAGATTCACAACAGTATAATACAATATTTGTTGTAGTGGATCAATTAACCAAATTAGCTCACTTCACACCTTTAAAGGCTCTTCCTAGTGCCTTTATAACAGCAAAAGCATTCATTAGAGCTATTGTTCGCCTACATGGTTTACCATCCACCATTATAACTGACAGGGGTACTCAATTCACCTCCGCTTTCTGGAGATCACTCTGTAAGTCACTAAAGATTGACACACGATACTCCACAGCATTCCACCCACAAACCAATGGGTTAACCGAACGATTAAATCAAACATTAGAACAGTACCTCAGGTGTTATATTACACATTTACAAGATGATTGGGTAACATACCTCCCTTTGGCAGAATTTTCATACAATAACTCTCTATCCTCTTCAACAAAGATGTCCCCATTTTTTGCCACATATGGTTATCACCCCACATCAATCACTCTTTCAAATACTCCAGTCAATTCTCCAGGTGCTACAACTTATCTCAATACCCTACAAGATCGATTAGAACAAATAAAGGCACACCTCGTTCAAGCTAAAGACAGACAAAAACATTATTATGACCAAAGACACAGACCCTCACCAGACTATAAGTTAGGTGATCAGGTACTTCTTTCTATTAAATATCTAAGGTTACAGATACCAAGTAAAAAATTAGCTAATCAGTATATAGGACCTTTTTCAATTGACAAAATCATCAATCCTAATGCAGTGAGATTAAAGCTACCACAACATTACAAAATACATAATACATTTCATGTTTCATTATTAAAACCGTATACTTCAGACCGAAACAGATTAGATTTGACAGTTCCTCCTCCCATACTCCTAAACAATCAAGAAGAGTTTGAGGTAGAAAGAATCCTAGATTCTCGCATTAGGAGAAGGAAATTGGAATATCTGATTCAATGGAAGGGTTATGGACCAGAAGAGAATTCTTGGCAACATCACTCGGAGATTAACGCTCCAAGACTCCTTAGGCGTTTTCATCTCCGTTACCCATCTAAACCTCACCCTGAATCACCGGGGGTGATTCCTTAACGGGGGGGAGATGTAATATACCTTTAAGGACTGATCCCTCCTACCAACAGCCAAACCCTATTTAAACCTCACATTGCCATATTCAAACTGCCTGTTAATTGATGTACTTTGTTTAAGCCTGCTCTCTTAAGAGTTTAGCTTTATATTCATAGTTCTTAAGACCAGGTCTCTGTTTATTTAACCTTTGAATTATTCAGCTTGTTATAACCTTTACTAGGTTTAACACCTTGAGGTTTATTCAAATCAAACCTTTATCACATTCAGCTATTCAGCCTTTTTTTCAGCCGCAATATTTAGCTCTGTGTGAGTTTCCAGCATCAGCTGTGTATCGGATCATCCTTACCGCAACCGGAAGTAAGTCACACTCTCACCGGCTTCTCACTCCTCCACACGCTGTCGGACAAACAAACCTCCGGATCTTTTCTCACATCAGGTATATTCCTCCCAAGACAAAGGTACTGTGATCGCTTACTTAGAGACTGAAGTGGTAAGGTTATATGCCGATAAATCCTCTAAGAACTCGTAAGCACTATTCATACTAACCTGTGACTGAACCACCAGTTATATTCATATATGCTTCCAAAAGGATGTGAAAGAATGTGTGGGACTTGTAAATATTTTATTCCAGTGAGAGTGTGTGAAGTTTGTTTGCGATACTATTGAAACACCTGTTACAACTTGTTGAAGTGATTATTCTTGCTGAACATTATACCTCTAACCAAGTCATTAAGCAGAAACTGGAGACTGCTATTCTAACACTGCTCATAGGAAACCTGTGTTATAATAAACACACGTTGTTTCTTTTCCAGTGTCATTCATTACTGTATTTGTTACTAATTAGCTCACAGTTTATGATCTTAGTAAATATAACCATTTTGCTGAGACTTAAAACACAAGAGCAACAAAACCAATTTTATATTGGTCAGGAGTATTACAGGATGATGTGGTCAAAATACTAATTTGCCTAATAATTCTGCACTCCCTGTAGGTATATACATATAAATAAATATATATATATATATATATATATATATAAATATGTATTTAAGAATAAAAATAACATTATCCTGTAAGTAAAGAACATTGGAAAGTGAAATATGTACAGTAGATATACAATAAAACACATATAAACACATACATACATATGTATACATATATAGACATATATTTAAGTGCACTGGAGCTCTTTGCAGTCATGTAGCTGAAAACATGAAAAAAACATTTATACAATATTCAAATGTGTTTAACTGTGTATTTACTGTAAATATTTTACATTCCAATGTTCTTCACATAGGAGAATATATTCTATGTATTTAAAAATAGATATACCTATATATATCTGTATAAATGTGTATATATATATAGGTATAGATATATATTTTATCAAAATACCATCTGATATATAGAAATATGTTTTTTCTGAATAGTATTCTGCTATGTGAAGAACATAGGAATTGTGAAATATTAATATGTTCATGTCGAGTTAGCTCTCTTGGGAAAATGTGATCGGGTTTGTGTGTAAGTAGGGTGTTATTTTGTTTCCGCTTTTCGCACTCCATTAATTTTTATGGGGGAATATGTTGTCACGGCAGGGCCCTTCACTTACCCACTCCTGGCTTCCGGTGGCAGTGACGGTCTCTGCCTCCCGGGCCTCCTATTGCTGGCCTATGACTGTCTTCCCCTCTCCTTCTCGTCACCGAGTTTTGTGGCGAGTGTGCCATTGCGGTAAAATGGCAGCCCCAACGCAAACTCAGTGTTTGAGCATAGGAAGGGAGAAGGGGTCTGGGTCTGATAGAGGAGAGCAGGCCAGGGACTCTGAGAAAAACCAAGATGGCGCTGAGTCCCTGACCTCCTCTTATTGACTTTGCTTGCTCCACCTACTGGGGGCAGGTGACCGGTCACGTGACTTAGTTTCCCTATAAAGTCTCAGCATGCCCCCCAGTCAGTGCTTGGTTATTTTCCTTGCTTCCTGGTTCTGGAGTTCTTCCCTTGTATTTCGTCTGTGTTAACTCTGATTTCCTGGTACCTGACCACACAACTTTCAGGATCCTGTTCCCAAACCAAGGTTTTTCTGAAGGTCGTGATTGTAAGGAAGTGCTGTTGCGCTGCAACTGGGTTCCAATATAAAAATCAAGACCCTTCGGGGGTTGTCACATAATAACCAAGCCACCTATGGAACCCGCAGGAACAGCTGAAGCTATTGCTGCATTAACTCAACAAATGGCAATTATGGCCCAAGCAGTTCAGGACTTACAAGCTAGCAACACTGCACTTTTACAGCATGAGCAAAGAAGAGCTCAGTCTATTCCTCTTCCAGCGACACCTTCAGCTCCTAGCCACTTACCTCCACTTACCTCCTAGCCACTTACCTCCCCGGAAACCATCTATTCCTATGCCTGACAAATTCACTGGAAAAAAATCAGAACTGCGCTCTTTCATCACAGCCTGTGAGCTGCTCTTCGCTCTCAAACCAATGAGTATGCACCACCATCGCCTTATTATCTGGTCAACCTCAAACCTGGGCTCACCAGCTTCTACACACTAGCAGCCCATTGCTGGATTCTTGGGAGTCTTTTGCTGGAACCATGCGTACCTTATATGATGATCCTCTGAGACCTTCCGCTGCTCGCACTACCATCCGTTCCCTTCGGCAGGGACGGAGACCCGTGGAAGACTATACCATAGACTTTTCCGGGAACTGGCTCCTGACACAGGCTACAATGAGATGGGTCTAATTGAACAATATCTGTTGGGGCTATCTGAGACCCTAAAAGATGAACTGGCCAGAGTTGGAATACCTACCTCCTTAGAAGAATTGATCTTGTTAATCACGCAATTTCCTCTCAGGTCTTTGGATCCAATGATTCCTGTGGCTTCTGCATCCTCCTCTACCTCCACCATGGAGGAACCTATGCAAATAGGTTTGGTTCGTCGTCCCTTAAACGAGGAAGAACAAAAGAGACGTTGTTCACAAGGTCTGTGCCTCTACTGTGGTAAAGCTGATCACCTACTAAGGTCATGTCCTGTTCGACCAACCTCCACATATGGTAAGGGAATCATTGCTCCTTCTTCCTGGACTTCTACTACTCCATCCACCTCCTCTTACCTTTCTATTTCTCTCCAGTGGGGAAGTGAGAATCATTCGGTCACCACCATCATAGACTCTGGAGCCAGCGGTTCTTTCATAGACCAGACCTTGGTACAGACCTATCACCTTCCTATGCGATTAAAGCCACACCCATTATCATTATATGTTGTGGACAGAACTCCAATCAAAACAGGTCCCGTAGTATATGAAAACTGTCCTATTTGTCTCCTTCTTGGACATCATAAAGAAACCATTAATCTAGACATCATTACTTCACCAATGTTCCCACTCATCCTAGACCTCCCCTGGCTTCAAATCCACAATCCAGTTATCAATTGGGTTAATGGTTCCCTCACCTTCTCCTCTACTTTTTGTACCACCACTTGTCTGAACAAAACCCCATTACAAATATCCACTATGGTCTCTGAGTCCTCAGTCAGTCTGCCTGATTTCCAAGACGTCTTTAACAAGAAAAGTGCTGATCAGTTACCTCCTAGATGCCCGTATGATTGTCCAATTGATTTACTTCCGGGCGCTCCTATACCTTATGGGCGCATATTTCCTTTATCTGAGGCTGAACTTAAATATCTAAAGGAATACATCTCTGAAAGTTTAACTAAAGGCTTCATCCGACCCTCAATGTCCCCAGCAGGGGCAGGTATCTTCTTCGTTGGCAAGAAAGATGGAGGTCTGTGCCCCTGTATTGATTACCGTGCCTTAAATAATATCACCATAAAGAACCGATACTCCCTACCATTGATACCAGAACTCCTAGATAGACTAAGAAAATCAAACATCTTTACGAAAATAGATCTGCGGGGTGCATATAACCTTGTCCGGGTACGAGAGGGGAACGAATGGAAGACCGCCTTCAGATCTTGGTACGGACACTTTTGAGTACCTTGTTATGCCCTTTGGGCTCTGTAACGCTCCTCCCACGTTCCAACACTTCCTGAATTATGTTTTTCGGGACATTTAGGATTCCTTTGTAATTATTTATTTAGATGATATCCTAATTTTTTGCTCTTCTCCAGCTGAACACCTTGAACACATGAAGAGGGTACTGCTCTGTCTCCGTGAACATGGATTATACGCTAAAATGGAAAAATGCATATTTGATACGTAATCTGTAGAATTCCTGGGCTACATCATCATTCCTGGACAGATCCAAATGGACCCCCGTAAAATTAAAACTATTTTGGAATGCCCCGTACCTAAAGATAAGAAATCTGTACAACATTTTCTAGGGTTCACAAATTTTTTACAGACGCTTTATCAGAGGTTTCCCCCAAATATGCTCTCCCATAACCACCCTGACTAAGAAACATGACAAATTTCTATTGACAATTCAAGCTCAAGAGGCCTTCGAAAAAAAAATAAAAAAATAATTTACCCAAACACCTATTCTGGTACAACCAGACACTACCAAAGCTTTCTATCTTGAGGTAGATGCCTCTGACAGCTGTTGGGGGTATCCTTTCTCAAAGAGGGGAAGCGGATGGGCGGCTACATCCGGTAGCATTCTACTCTCGAAAACTCCTCCCTGCGGAGAGGAATTATGATGTAGGTGAGAGGGAACTTCTTGCAATCAAAGGGACTTTAGAAGAATGGCGTCATCTATTAGAGGGATATTTTATACCTGTTACGGTGTATATGGACCACCGTATAGTATCTTCGTTCTGCTAAAAGATTACGCCCTCGTCAAGCCTGCTGGGATTTGCTCTTTTCTAGATTCAATCTTCAAATCACCTACAGTCCTGGATCCAAGAATTTAAGATGCCTTATCACGCCTATATGAGAATACTTACAGCACTGACCACACTCAAGACACTATCTTACCCCCTCATCAATTTCTCGCAATACAAGTCTCACTTCTAGATCGCATATGGAACCTAAGTGCTGAACCACCTACTATCATTCCGTCTCTAATCCAAAAACAAGGACTATGGTACCACGATAAACAGGTGTATGTGCCCCCCTCGCTTCGATCTGAAGCATTCAGTCAATTTCATGACACTCCTTCCGCAGGCCATGGCAGAATTACGCAAACACTAGAAAGTATTAGTCGTTACTATTGGTGACCATCCATCAAGACTGATACCAGGGAATACGTCTTAACCTGTGACATATGTGCATGTTCAAAACCACCAAAAACTAAATCAGTAGGCCTTCTACAACCTCCTACAGTTCCTCAAGGTCCATGGACAGACATAGCCATGGACTTTATTGTGGATCTACCTCTGTCATACAAACACAATACCATCTTGGTGGTAGTCAATAGATTTACTAAGATGGCACATTTCATTCCCTCCATTGGACTTCCTTCTGCTGCCAAAACCACCTCCTTGTTTCTACAAAACATCTACCGCCTGCATGGATTACCTCAGTCAATCATCACTGACCGAGGTTTTCAGTTCACCTCCAGTTTCTGGTCCCATTTTTGCAGTCATCTCAAGATCCAGCATTACATATCATCAGCCTATCACCCCCAGACCAATGGGCAGACTGAGCGTACCAACCAGACTTTGGAGCAATACCTCCGTTGCTTTACCACATACCTTCAAGACGATTGGCTTTCTTTACTGCCTACAGAAGAATTCTCTTACAATAACCAAATGCATCATTCTATTAAGATCACGCCTTTTATGCCAACTACGGTTTCCATCCATGTGCCTTCCCCGAGTTGCCATGTACCAACAGAGTACCAGATGTGGCCTTGCATTTAAATAAACTTAAACAACAAAGGCAGATACTAATTGATACCTTAAAGATGGCACAACAACGTTATAAAGGATATGCCGACCAAAAGAGGTCCCCAACACCTACCTATGTGCTGGGGGAAAAGGTCTGGCTATTCACACAGAATTTGCATATGTCCTGTCCTTCGCGGAAATTAGGACCACACTACAGCCTTTTTCGGTGACCAAAGTCATTTCTCCAGTGACTGTCTGCTTGGATATCCCTGCCTACTAACGGTTACATCCGGTGTTTCATGTGTCTCTGTTGAAGCCTTGGAGACCCAACCGTTTTCCATCACGTGTTGCCGCTCCACCTATTCCAGTGATGTTTGATGGTTCAGAAGAGTTTGAAGTCCAGGAGATCCTTGACTCCAGGCTTTGTAGGGGATGCCCTTGACTCCAGGCTTTGTAGGGGATGCCTGGAATATCTCATCCACTGGAAAGGGTATGGTCCTGAGGAGCAATCCTGGGAGCCAGCCAAGAATGTCCATGCTCCCGCAAAAGTCAAAGCCTTTCATCTGAGACATCCTGGTTGGCCAACCCCGTTTCGCGCCCTGAGGTCGCGTCTGAGGAGGGGGCTCTGTCACGGCACGGCCATTAACTTACCCGCTCCTGGCTTCCTGTGGCATCCTAGGGGTGGTGCAGTGATGGTCTCTGTCTCCCAGGCCTCCTATTACCGGCCTACGACTGTCTTCCCCTCTCCTTCTCGCCACTGAGTTTTGCAGCGAGTTTGCTGTCGTGGTAAAATGGTGGCCACCACGCAGACTCTGCGTTTGAGCATAGGAAGGGAGAAGGGGTCTGGGTCTGATGGAGGAGAGCAGGCCAGGGACTCTGAGAAAAAACAAGATGGCACTGAGTCCCTGACCTCTTCTTATTGACTCTGCTTGCTCCACCTTCTGGGGACAGGTGACCGGTCACATGACTTAGTTTCCCTATAAATTCTCAGCATGCCCCCAGTCAGTGCTTGGTTATTTTCCTTGCTTCCTGGATCTGGAGTTCTTCCCTTGTATTTCGTCTGTGTTAACTCTGATTTTGTTATACAGATTTCCTGGTATCTGACTTCGGATTGCTCTTGTTACCTCGCTTGCCTGCTGCCTGCCCCGACTTCAGATTGTTTTGACTTTGCCTCTGTCTTTGCCCTTTTATTATTAAAGGCCTCTGTGCCACCACTGACCTTTCAGGATCCTGTACCCAAATCCAGGTTTTCCTGAAGGTCGTGATTGTAAGGAAGTGCTGTTCTGCACTTCCTTACAAAATCAAAGCCCTTCGAGGGTTGCCACATACATTAGCACGGTCGCGATGTAGTAACGTTGTCTTTTTGCACGCGTTGGGTTAGGGCACATACAAAAACTTTTTACTTTCAACGTGTAATACGTGCAGAATCTGAAATGCGCAAAAAGCTTACTTCTTGCAGAGTTAAATCATAATCTAGCCCTTTTGGTTTCTCACTGAAATTATTTACATACCGCTTGTGCATTATAACACAAATGGTTATAGAAGCGTCTCTGGGTTCCCCTTTGTTCAGAAATAGCAGACATGCATGGCTTTGTCATTGTTTTTTGGAAATCAGAAGGCCACTAACTGCAGTGAAGGGGGGAATTAGTTACAGTATCTCACAAAAGTGAGTACACCCCTCACATTTTTGTAAATATTTTATTATATCTTTTCATGTGACAACACTGAAGAAATGACACTTTGCTACAATGTAAAGTAGTGAGTGTACTGCCTGTATAACAGTGTAAATTTGCTGTCCCCTCAAAATAACTCAACACACAGCCATTAATGTCTAAACCGTTGGCAACAAAAGTGAGTACATCCCTAAGTGGAAATGTCCAAATTGGGCCCAATTAGCCATTTTCCCTCCCTCGTGTCATGTGACTCGTTAGTGTTACAAGGTCTCAGGTGTGAATGGGGAGCAGGTGTGTTAAATTTGTTGTTATTGCTCTCACACTGGTCACTGGAAGTTCAACATGGCACCTCATGGCAAAGAACTCTCTGAGGATCTGAAAAAAAGAATTGTTGCTCTACATAAAGATGGTTTAGGCTATAAGAAGATTGCAAAGAACCTGAAACTGAGCTGTAGCACGGTGGGCAAGACCATACAGCGGTTTCACAGGACAGGTTCCACTCAGAACAGGCCTCGCCATTGTCGACCAAAGAAGTTGAGTGCACGTGCTCAGCGTCATATCCAAAGGTTGTCTTTGGGAAATAGACATATGAGTGCTGCCAGCATTGCTGCAAAGGTTGAAGGGGTGGTGGGTCAGCCTGTCAGTGCTCAGACCATATGCCGCACACTGCATCAAATTGGTTTGCATGGATGTCGTCCCAGAAGGAAACCTCTTCTAAAGATGATGCACAAGAAAGCCTGCAAACAGTTTGCTGAAGACAAGCAGACTAAGGACATGGATTACTGGAACAATGTCCTGTGGTCCGTTGAGACCAAGATAAACTTATTTGGTTCAGATGGTGTCAAGCGTGTGTCGCAGCAACCAGGTGAGGAGTACAAAGACGTGTCCTGCCTACAGTCAAACATGGTGGTGGGAGTGTCATGATCTGGGCCTGCATGAGTGCTGCCGGCACTGGGGAGCTACAGTTCATTGAGGAAACCATGAATGCCAACATGTACTGTGACATAGTGAAGCAGAGCATGATCCGCTCCCTTGGGAGACTGGGCCGCAGGGCAGTATTCCAACATGATAACAACCTCAAACACACCTCCAAGACAACCACTGCCTTGCTAAAAAAGCTGAGGGTAAAGGTGATGGACTGACCAATCATGTCTCCAGACCTAAACCCTATTGAGCATCTGTGGGGCGTCCTCAAACGGAAGGTGGGGTGGGGCATCCTCAAACGGAAGGTGGGGGAGCGCAAGGTCTCTAACATCAACCAGCTCCATGATGTCATCAGGGAGGAGTGGAAGAGGACTCCAATGGCAACCTGTGAAGCTCTGGTGAACTCTATGCCCAAGAGGGTTAAGGCAGTGTTTGAAAATAATGGTGGCCACACAAAATATTTACACTTTTGGCCTAATTTGGACATTTCCACTTAGGGGTGTACTCACTTTTGTTGCCAACGGTTTAGACATTAATGGCTGTGTGTTGAGTTATTTTGAGGGGACCGCAAAATTACACTGTTATACAGGCTGCACAGTGCACACTCACTACTTTACATTGTAGCAAAGTGTCATTTCTTCAGTGTTATCAAATGAAAATATATAATAAAATATTTACAAAAATGTGAGGGGTGTACTTACTTTTGTGAGATACTGTAGCTTGCAAGGTTTGTAGTATTCTTGTGTAAAGGATTTCTCTCCTACGTGACACTGACCACCTTCCATAGAATTATCTTGTCGGTAAAATAATTATTTTTCTTTCTTTCTGTCCTTCTCTCTCTCTCTTTCTTTGTTTTCTCTCTCTCTCTTTCTGTTTTCTCTCTCTCTCTCTCTCTCTATATATATATATATATATATATATATATATATAATTGATTTAATGTCTCTAATGTGCCACTGACAGTTTTGTAGTGAATTTTTAAAAATATTTGTTATATTTCTGTACAGCATGGTTTTCCAAGAGACATGTTCTGTTTTTGTGTCAGTGTTTCCTTCCACAGGATTTGGTTTGCAGGGTTACATGAGGTTGCTGTGAAGTGCCCACAACCTTCCTGTCCTCTTTGCTTCCCTTCTCATCAGCCAGATTTAAGTTCTGCAGGAAAATATACAATTACTACATCAGGGAAAAAATAACAGAACAGATAGCACTGTTAAAATTAGCGAGACAGATCATCTAGTCAGAATCCTCAGATTTAGAAAACTTCACAGGGCCTTAATGGCTAGAACTGACTTAAAGGGACATTAAAAACATCGAAGTAAGCTTTTCACGCTCGTCGGGTTGCACTCGTAGTAAACTGTTTTCACACACACTAACCCGATGCGTGTAAAAAGCATAATGTAGAATATTGTGCGGGCAATAAATTCCCCTATAAAAGTCATGGGAGCAAAAAAAGTGGAAAAGAAACCTAACACCCTATTCGCGCGCAAACACAATCCCATATTCTCATGTGCGGTAACCCTATATTTTGCTGAGGGAACAGTATTGCACTGCTGGCAGCTAGTTGAACACATCTAGTTAGCCAATCACAAGTGTGTGCAGGCACCAATCAGCAGCTAGTTTGCACTAGTGTATTACATGCTCTATCAGAATCATGCATTTCCTATCCCTTTAATATGTGTTGTACCGTGTATTTATTGTAAATATTTAACATTCTAATGTTCTTCACATAGGAAAAAAATTTCTTTGTATTTTTAAATTTATATTCCTATATATATATATATATATATATATATATATATATATATATATACACACACAGTATATCTGTATATACCCATGCCTATATATATTTATATATATATTTACAAAAAATAATCATACTATATATGAATATGAATAACTCATGTCGGGTCTAATGCGGTGTCGGTTATCGTGTGAGTGATAAATGTTAAGTTTTTTCAGCAGCACGCTCCACTTAAGTCTATGGGAGAAGAGGTTAAGGCGGTCGCGATTTCCGAGGTACTGAAGTTAGCTCACATCGGGTTTTGATCTTGCGCAAACAATTTACTTTCAGCTTGTAATCTTTGCATTATTTTTGGCCTGGTGTGTAGTTATTTTTTTCTTTACATCCAGATTTTTCTAATCTTTCTTCAGCACCTGTGGTACCACTATGTACCCTGTCACAGTGTTCCTGTGTCATTTCTGATATTCCTGTTATCACTTGGTTACACTATGGGACAACATGACCTGACATCGAATGACATAACTTTATTTAGACTTTGTACTGTTAACTGAACAATTTGGTGCATGGTGAACTTCTATAGTGGATGAGTGCCAACTGGCTGAAGATGGATCTTGATAATACTGGACTGCGGATTGTTGATGGACTTTATCTCATAACAACAAGAACATAACAAAGTGGAACTGGCTTAGGTATTACATAAACATTCAACTTAACATTAAATTACCAATACAAGGCATCTGTTTTGTGTCATATAAAAACAATTGCCATGTACTTTCACTGTTATTTAATAAAAAAAAAAACTGAAATGTATAATTCCTTCCTTTACTGTTCTCAAAGAGGGTGGAATGAATTGTGCAGAGCTCAGAAACCGACCCTGCAACATTCTAGACTTTGATAACTTGATCAATGCAAGAACTAGTTTATACCTAACAGTTAGGTATAAACTGGCCTCAGAAAAGGAAAAGATGCAAATTTAACTTACAAAACACCTTCCTGGTTCAGGAAGTATTGAGCTGTAAACTTAAACTATTTCTGAGTTCCTTGGCATGCATATTAAACACCCTTTTGGTAAGCACGTACGTAAAAAAAGGGAATAATAATAATGACAAAAGTGTGGACATAGGCTTACTTGTGTACCTATTCATAGAGAGTGTGGAATTTACAATGTAATTGACTACTGTATATGAAAAATTTTGATAATGTGTTAAGAAACCAGAGTCCACATTTAGTACAGAATTTAGCAAGTGGAAGTGCATTATCATTTTCATTTTAAAGGTTTTTCTTTCCATGGTGTTTTTGAAGTTGCCTCTGAGAATCTTGATTTTGAGGTTTTGGATGGAGTGGTCAGGTTGGGTGAAATGGTAACCAACAGGGGTACAGTATTTTGGTTCACAGGGATTTTTGATTGAGTGTCTGTGTAAGTTCATCTGAAGGTGCAGTTTTGGCTTCTTTCTCCAATATAACATCCCACTTAACATGCAGTGCAATGTATCATGTTTACCACATTTGCAGATATACATGAGTATGCCCCTTTAATGTTATAGCATTTACTCTTGTGATTAGCTGTGCTGCTTTCACAAATGTGTTGACATAGTTTGCAGAGAGTTTTATTACAGCGCTTGGTCTGATGAAGGGGTGAATACCCCGAAACGTCACTGCTTTCAGGTTAAAAGATTTACTTCATTGTAAGTCCAGTGAGTGCTGTCTCATTTACACATAATATATATATATATATATATATATATATATATAGGTTCAAGAAAATATAGTAGTGCTTGGTAAGTTCAGTTTTCTCTTCAAAGAACTGTGTAGAAGAGATCCTAACACAAGTTAAAGTCCCAATGAATGTGATAGGGGACCCAAAGTCAAAATTTGTGTATAAGGATAGTCCTTACTCAACCCCGTATACCTCCGCTTCTGCCTCTATGTCGGTATAGTCCGATAATCATCAGATGTTACTGCAGCTCTAACCCCTTCCGGGCAAAGTCAGTACCTTGGATTCACTGCAGACTTCTAATCCTAGTGGGCGATGAAACCCCTCCGGGACAGGTCCGGTCTGTGCTTCCTCTATGGTAGTTAGTCAGCTGTGCATGTAGCGTGTAGCATCTCCTAGTCGGTGCTTCCTGGTGCGTCACCAGCAGGTTTGGAGGCTATTGGTAGGAGGAAGGGGGGAGAGGCTCCTTGGCAACAAAAAGGTTCTTGACAACGGAGAATCTGCTGGCGGTAAGCGGACAAAAGCGGTATACCCAACCGCGTAGTAACAATATAAACGAACAAGGAAGTCACGCTGAAAACTGCAAGTCAAACAGGTCTCTTGTTTATTAAGGAAAGTCCTTACAAATATATCAAGGCACAGTCATGAAAACGCCTGACGTGTTTCACGCATGCGTACATGCACTTCTTCTGAGGCTAATTAGAATCAAGGTGTGCAAGCTTATATGAGTAAGAGGAACCAATCATGAGTAATGTAACATTATAACAAAGCAACAAATGTCAATTGATGTTAAATGGAAACCCTCCATCTGGCAAACATAAAATAGAAAACATAAATTAAAATACAGTATAAATACTAGTAATGACTAAATTGTCTAGGTGTGAGTTCCAGGTAGAGAGGATCTTAACAAAAAAAACAATTATTAAAATTTTATCACAAACAATTAAAGATTACGAGTTTTGCGTTACGGGTGAAAATGCCTCATAACGCTGCTTTCTCACTACCACTGGTATTACGAGATTTGCAGGAATAGCTGTACCGCACATTGTTTGGGCCGTCACACAACGTAACTACCGCACCTTTCAAAAAGTCCTTTTTCAATGGGACTTCCAAAGCACCGGTATTATGAGTTTGCCTGTCCGGCCAAAAAGTGAGCGGTACAGCCTATACCATCAAGATCTGTACCATAAACTGAAAGTCAGTAGTAATGTGTTTTACGCTACAAAGCAATGCAATCAGCCAATAGGATTGAGCTTGCATTCTATTGGCTGTTCCAATCAGTCAATAGAATGCAAACTCAATCCTATTGGCTGATTGAATCAGCCAATAGGATTTTTTTACTTTTAATTCCGATTGGCTGGTAGAATTCTATCAGCCAATAGGGATTCAAGGGACGCCATCTTGGATGACGTCCCAAAGGAACCTTCATTCTTCAGTAGCCGTCATCAGAAGAGGATGCTCTGCACCGGATGTCTTGAAGATGGAGCCGCTCCACGTCGGAAGGATGAAGATAGAAGATGCCGTCTGGATGAAGACTTCTGCCGTCTGGAGGACCACTTCTTGCCTCTTGGATGAAGACTTCTCCCGGCTTCGTTGAGGACTTCTTGCCGCTTGAATGAAGACTTCTCCCGGCTTCGTTGAGGATGGATGTCCGGTCTTCAAAAACTGTAAGAGGATCTTCGGGGGTTAGTGTTAGTTTTTTTTTTAATGGTTTATTGGGTGGGTTTTATTTTTAGCTTAAGGTTTGGGCTGAAAAAGAGCTAAATGCCCTTTTAAGGGCAATGCCCATCCAAATGCCCTTTTCAGGGCAATGGGGAGCTTAGGTTTTTTAGATAGGATTTTATTTGGGGGCTTGCTTGTGTGGGTGGTGGGTTTTACTGTTGGGGGTTGTTTGTATTTTTTTTTACAGGTAAAAGAGCTGATTTCTTTGGGGCAATGCGCCGCAAAAGGCCCTTTTAAGGGCCATTGGCAGTTTAGTTTAGGTTAGGTTTTTTTTTTATTTTGGGGGGGCTTTTTTATTTTGATAGGGCTATTAGATTAGGTGTAATTAGTTTAAATATTTGATCATTTGTTTTTTATTTTGTGTAATTTAGTGTTTTTGTTTGTTTGTTTTTTGTAATTTAGTTAATTGTATTTAATTAATGTAATTTATTTAATTGTAGTGTAAGGTTAGGTGTTAGTGTAACTCAGGTTAGGTTTTATTTTACAGGTAAATTTGTATTTATTTTAGCTAGGTAGCTAGTAAATAGTTAATAACTATTTACTAACTAGTCTACCTAGTTAAAATAAATACAAACTTACCTGTAAAATAAAAACAAAACCTAAGATAGCTACAATGTAACTATTAGTTATATTGTAGCTAGCTTGGGGTTTATTTTATAGGTAAGTATTTAGTTTTAAATAGGAATTATTTAGGTATTAATTATAATTTTTATTTAGATTTATTTTAATTATGTTCAAGTTAGTGGGTGTTAGGGTTAGACTTAGGATTAGGGGTTAATAACTTTAGTATAGTGGCGGCGACTTTGGAGGGGGAAGATTAGGGGTTAATAAGTGTAGGTAGGTGGCGGCGACATTGGGGCCGGCAGATTAAGGGTTAATAAGTGTAGGTAGGTGGTGGCGGTGTGGGGGGCAGCAGATTAGGGGTTAATAAGTGTACTGTAGGTGTTGGCGATGTCGGGGGTGCTAGATTAGGGGTGTTTAGACTCAGGGTTTATGTTAGGGTGTTAGGTGTAAACATAACTTTTCTTTCCCCATAGAAATCAATGCGGCTGCGTAACGGAGCTTTATGCTCCTTTATTGCAGGTGTTAGGCTTTTTTTAGCCGGCTCTCCCCATTGATGTCTATGGGGAAATCGTGAAAACCAGCTCAAGGCAGCGCTGGTATTTGAGTGCAGTATGGAGCTCAATTTTGCTCAACGCTGCAATATTGCCTGCTAACGCTCGGTTTATGAAAACCTGTAATAGCAGCGTTATAGGGAGGTGAGCGGTGGAAATAACTTGCAAGTTAGTACCGAGCTTCTCATAACGCAAAACTCATAATCTAGCCGAATATTAAAAAACGATACAGAATAAAAAATAATAAAAAGTAAAAGTGAGAATAAAAAATAAATAAAAATGAATGTAAAATATCGAAGAAATACATAAAACCATATCAATTGTAACTAAATAATAAAAAAAAGTATATTAAAAGAAAATAATAAGTCGATAACTAAAAGGTTATTATTATGATACTGTTGCTCAAAAACATCATATTTAGTGGCAGATATCAAAACAAGCAGATCTCCTACAGCAAATGAAAAAGGTCTGAATATGAAATAAACACATGCTAAAGGGAAGTAAGCTAGATAGGATAAATATCACTAAACATGCTAAACTAAATACCACTGAATATGCTAAATAAAGAGTGGGAATAATAGGATGCCCAGAAAATTAGGGCTAGTCTTGCATTAAAGGGACATTAAACACCTAATATATGTAGTAATTATGCTTTGTTTTTAGCATATTACTTAATCATTTACATGTTAATACATATTACTTAATCATTTACATGTTAATACAGATCGTTTTGTGATCTCACCTTCCTATGCATATTTGTAAACTTCATAATATTGCCAGGAAACCACCGCCTACAGAATGCCTTTAAGGTCCCTTTAAGGGGAAGAAAAATAGAGAGGAGAGAAGAGAATATAAGTAAAAGAGTCATACATGACAGGGATTAGATCCAATATTGGGTTACTGATTTACTTAATGGGGTAAGCATAAAGGAGAGTCAACAAACAGAAACTGGTAAATAGGGAAAAGATGGTGAGATAGTTGTATATTTCAACTAAAAATAAAGATCAACATCCAGTCGTCTATTAATAACATTAGGGTATCTAGTATCTAGTTTGATAATCCAGAAAACTTCCCTTTTGAGTAAGCGGGCGACCATGTCACTGCCCCTAGCATTTTTAACTATTCTTTCAATTCCTACAAATGAGAAGGGGACGAGTCGTTATACCTGTATATTGTTTAGAACAGTATTTACACATAACAAGATAAATCACAAACCGTGAAGTACAGTTCATTCTATGTTTAATGATAAAACTCTCATTAGTGCTGTCTTTTCGGTATAATCGCAACTTTTGCAAGGTCTGTGGCCACATTGAAAGAAACCAGGGTTAGTGCTTAGCCAGTTAGGGGTAGTTTTCTTTTTATCTGAAAAATTCCTGTTGGTTAAAGGGACAGTAAACACCAGAATTTTTGTTGTTTAAAAAGGTAGATAATCCCTTTATTACCCATTCCCCAATTTTGCATAACCAACACAGTTATAATAATACACTTTTTACCTCTGTGATTACCTTGTATCTATGCCTCTGCAAACTGCCCCCTTATTTCAGTTCTTTTGACAGACTTGCATTTTTAGCCAATCAGTGCTGACTACTAGGAGCTTCACATGCCTGAGCTCAATGTTATCTATATGAAACACATGAAGTAACGCCCTCTAGTGGTGAAAAACTGTCAAAATGCTTTCAGATTAGAGGCAGTCTTCAAGGTCTAAGAAATTAGCACATGAACCTCCTAGATTTAGCTTTCAACTAAGAATACCAAGAGAACAAAGCAAAATTGGTAATAAAAGTAAATTGGAAAGTTGTTTAAAATTACATGCCCTATTTAAATCATGAAAGATTTTTTTTTTAGTTTACTGTCCCTTTAAGTCCCCCAGTGAGGGTGCTCTCTTTGCCACACATTTTACCCCTTTGGAAATAATGTTCTTATATATGTTGTCACTTTTTAAAATGGTTAAATTGCTTTTCACAATATTGCAGATTTTATAATAGTGTCTGCTAAATTTGGTTGTAAAGAGGATATTATCATTCATAATATTTTTATGTTTACCCTTGAATAAATATTTTCTGTCAGTTTTTTCTACTTCTTTGCTAATTATGTTAAGTTGGTGTTTATTATAACCCCTCCAGGTTAGTCTATTAGTGAGTTCAGATGCCTCTTTTATGTAAATCTCAGTATTGGAACAATTTCTGCGTAATCTCAGGTATTGACCTTTTGGTACGCCTTTTTTCAAATGCGGTGCATGGCAGGAATCTGCCCTGAGAATGGTGTTTCTAGAGGTGGGTTTCCTGTACGTTGAAGTGATAATATTATTAGAATGGTCAATGGTCAGTTTTAGGTCTAGATAATCAATGGTGCAAATATTGCTATTGCTAGTGAACATCAAATTGAATTCATTATTATTCATATAGGTCATAAATTCATAAATTGTAGCATTATCACTATTGTCCCAAATGATTATCAGATTATCTATAAAGCGACCATACAGTATAAGGTTTTCCTTAAAGGGGAAATCGTCTGCAAAGACACGGCAGAACTCGAGCCAGCCCATGTAAAGATTAGCATAGGCCAGGGCGAACTTGGCACCCATAGTTGTGCCATGCCTTTGCAGATAATGTTCACCCTCATGTACAAAATAATTGTGATGGAGTAAAAATTCTGCTATTTCGACAATGAAATGGACATAGTCTTTTTCATATTCTGTGTGTCTCAAGAGCATTTCAAAAAGAGCCCTAAGACCCATAGTGTGGGGTATATTCGAATATAAAGCAGTTACATCTATAGTGAGCCACATATATCCTGTTTTCCATTGGATGTTACTAAGTTGAGTGATAAGATGGCCACTATCTTTAATATAACCAGGAAGGATTTGTACTACAGGTTGCAGAATGTGGTCAAGCCAACCACCTAGTCTTTCACATAAACAGCCTTGGCTTGCCACTATGGGTCTGCCAGGGGGACTAATAAGACTTTTATGGATCTTAGGTGCAATTTTAAAATTCTGTGTAATAGGAGCTTCTACTAACAAAAAAATAGTAAATTCTAAAGTCATATAACCCTTATCTCTAGCAGTATCTAAGAGACTGCGTAATTTATTCTTAAATGAAAAAGTGGGATTAAATGTTAGTTTAGAATATTGTTCTGTTTTATTGAGTTATAAAGAGATTTCTTTCAGATAGTCTTTAGTATTTAATAATACAACAGCTCCTCCTTTGTCTGCTTTGGCGATGACTAGTTCAGGATTACTCTGTAGTTCTTTAAGTGCTTTTCTTTCATTGAAAGTTAAATTATCTCTGACTACTTTTTGTGCGGCAGTAACTAGTGTTCTGTTCAGCTCTGTTAATTCCTTTTCTATCGATCTCTGAAATAGATCAATCAGATGATCTCTAGCATGAACAGGGTAAAAATGTGATTTTTCTTTAAACTTATATGAAGTGCACGTGGTTAGTAATGTGGTTGAAGCTCTAACCATCTGTTGTCGTAGTGTGGTTAGATTCATTAGGTCTTGAAGGTCTGTATATAACAGACCCACTGTGAGTAATTCTGAGTGAGTGAGGGATCTTCTGTGTCAAAAAAATGTTTTATCAAAACTAACTTTCTAACAAATTTGTTAGCATCAATCAGTGTTTCAAATAAATCAAAATTATTGGCAGGTGCAAAGGTTAAGCCTTTGTTTAATAAAGAGTGGTGATGTGGTGTTAAAGTGGAGTCAGAGAGATTGATCACTGCTATTTTTTTATGTTTTTCCTTACCCTGCTGGGGTATCTATAGGACTGTTCTTCTTTATCAGGGGTGCTAGTTTTCTGGGGAGGTTTAATCAGAGATTTAAGATTTTTCCTAGTGGTGGAGGTATGTTCTATAGTGTCCCCTGGTTCAGTAGGAATGGCTTCTGTTTCCTCACTAAAGGATTCTACTGTTTCCCCATCTTGGTAATCTGTGTCAATACTTGAAAAAGTTACTTTTCTAGGTGTTTGATTTTTTGTGTATTGTTTATTCTTATTTTTATTCTTGTTTCCTTTATTATGATTTTTTTGATGGTGATAGGACCCTTTATTGCCAGCCGGTTTAGTTTTTTGCCAGGAATATACTATGTCTAAGTCATAGTCTCTTTTATCTCTATGATACTTATGGACCTTCCTTTCAGATAAGGTTATGTCCAGTTTCTCAATAGTGTCATCAAGTTGTTTTTTGTAATTAATGTATTTTTGTGTAGTTTCAAATGGTTTGATTAAATCAAATATGTTATTGATATCAAATATAATAGTATCCCTTTCTTGCTTTTTATGTTTCAGGAGTTGCTTCATGCAAATAATGGAGCAGTTGGTAAGGTTAGTGTTCCATTCTTCCATGAACATAGGGTTATCCAAAGCAAAAGAGGGATATTTTTTTATGCGTAGTCCCCTAGGGACCTTGTTCTCAGTAATATACAGTTCCAAAAACTCTATGTCCCTCCAAAGATTTGTCTCTTTATATCTCAGTCTCTCTAGGTTGGAAAAAATTCCATCTAAATTATCTTCCCTTATAGATTCTAGAACATGACTGTGACCTTTAAGGGCTGTTTCCATAATAGTCTTCCTTTTTCCTTCATCTATTACCCCTGTGGGACAAATACCGGTGGCTATTTTGGAAGCTAGGAGTATGTCCTTTAAACAATATAAGAAACAAAATGTAAATATAGTTGGGGGGCGGAGCTAACCGCAGAGCCGAACGGACGCACACTGTCAGTGCTCCAGGCTTCACTCAGCCAAATCAGACAAAAATAAGTGTTTAAGTCACCTAATCTATACCTGAAAGGTGACATAGTTCTCCCTGCCACTTTAGGGACCCATCGCCTCCTTGTGAAAGTGAAGTCTGAGCGACGTCAGAAGTAAAACTCTGAGCCACACTCCTATCGTCTGCAAGCCGCTCACACACAAGAGACGGAAAAGCTGTCCCCCATTAGGCTCCGGAGGGTCGGGGATCCGCTCCGGAGCTGAAGTACTATACCACAGATACAGCCTGACTGGAGCGACACTGACCGCAACTGAGCCTAACCCTAACCAGACACCTCACCGGTCCCCTGGCACGGACCGGCACCCTAACCATCAAGCCTCGCCAAGCTGTGTCACCTTAGTGAGAGAGCGGAGGTTGAGACAGTAACTCACGGAGGCTGCTGAGGGGAAAAAGTTCGCTTAGAGACCGGGACACCCGCCTGAGATCCACTTTGGCGCGAACCGCAGCCATCTTGCCCGCGGACAACAAGAAGCTGCTGCCGCATGTGAGAAAAGACAACTGGGCCTATTAGATCCTGCAGCTGCCCATCTGTTGCGGTACACGAAGTACCCGGTGTCGGCCGAGAATTCGCCTGGACACTGTAAGGGGCTGGAAAGATCCGGCAGGGGGCCCATATCTACAGAAGAGACCTACCTGGGCCTATTAACATTCCGAAGACAGGCCTAAGATTGACACCGCAAGTGGAAGCACGGGTAAGCCTGCTTTAAGAGATTATTGGGAAGTCTTTGTATAGCCTGTATTCTGAACTGTAGCTGCTTTAAGACACAGGGGAGGCCTATTTCCAGTGTGACTTACATACTAATACCACGCTGCCCTATACAGTATTTGATAAGCAGCAAACACCCATTCATCACTCTGCATCCCCACTAAAGGTAGTCCACAGGCCGGTCAAAACTAAGACTTTCACCTTTGTTTGCTGGGATTGCCCTGCTTCAGAGGAGTGTGTGTGTTCCTCCCTGTGCCGCACAGATCTTCAAGTGCTGCTACACCCAGTCTTCAGCTACACAGACTAATAAAGACCCCTACACCAAATATTGCTACACCTGCACCAGCTACAACTCCCCTCTATAAAGACGCCATTGTGTTATGCACTAAGATAATTTAATTAAAGCCTGCACAAGAACTGCAGGATAGGGGAACAGGAACATAAAGTTTGTGAGGCACCCACCAAACAAATTAACTCACAGAGTCCCTCCCTATCAGCCATTTAAGCATTCAAAGTGGACTTCTCTGAGACATTGTCACCTGTTCATCTCAAAATTGTTAGTGGTCCTGAGAACTGCACACAAAAGTACAGGAGATAAGAAGCTCCCCAGTCAACTACCTAGGAGAGGGACTCTTAATATCTATATGCTCCCCCACTGATAACTCTCAGGGACATCATATGTCGCTCCTGCCTGAGCTGCTCTCACTTAGGTGATCCTTACATACTGAGCAACCTCAGTTGACCTGAGAAAATAAGCTACCAAAACAACTTGCCTTGCTACTGTGTGTTATTGTTGCCGCTGCGTCGGCCTGTGTATATCTGGGCCCTTGGGCCAGAGTGGAGTGTTATTTATTTACTATCTCTGTCTAACAACTGTTTTTACCTACAGGACCTATCTATTACGCCAGTCTTTCTATCTACAGTTACAGGCTGGGCAGTTAAAAGGCCACATTTCTCAGGACTGGTGCACTAGATTCAGTTCAAGGTATCTTGACATAAAGGTATGTCTCCATACAACTTAAGAGTGTAATTGAACTTTCCAATTTTCACAACATCATAGAGGCGCTACCCCCTGGAAGTGCTGCTACTCAGCAGATACTGGGGAATAGAGCCCAACTCCTCTGATACTCTCTGACACTCTCTCCTTCCATTTCCTGCTGTACGAAGAGACAGCAGGTCATATCCTCAGTTCCTTTTCCCGTCCTGGCCAGGTGAGGGCAATCTCCCTGGAGGGAGTGTCTACAGAGCTTCCCATTCTCCCACCCTCGAGGAGGACTGACCTAGATTTGATAATACCGAGGGTTATCCAGCAGAACTTTATTGTGGCTTGCGGAACACAACTAAATATGGCTATCTAAACTAAGATTGACGTCAGGGGGACTTTAGTCTCAATCTCCTCACCATTGTTCTACTCCATACATTCCATACTGCAAAACTAGTGCTTCAACACCTGGCTTTGACAGAAGAAACAATCCTGAAATCATGTCCCAAAACTCCAAAAGAAAACCTAAACCGTCTCACACATCTGGTAAAACAGTCGCGGATCATTTTAAAAACCATCACGCTGGAAAAACTCAAATGTACAGAGACTCCGCTTCTACACTGGAAGGCAGTGAATCTGAAGGCAGTATAGACTCTCAACCCCCTATGTCGGATACTTTATCTGCAAACATTGTGGATGTTCTTACCAGGCGAATGAATCTCCTCCAAGAGACACTGACAAAGGAAATTAAAGGTTCCACAGCTGAGCTCCGTAGAGAAATTGGTGCTCTAGGAGAACGCACTGAAACTTTGGAGCGTAAACAAGAAGATCTTGCTGTAGACCATGCCCACTTACAAGCTTATTCCCAAAATCTAGCAATCCAAATATCTGACCTAGAATTGAAACTGGCTGACATGGAAGACCGCTCCCGACGGAATAATCTTAGATTCCGCGGAATACCTGAAGAGGTGGGCCCTCAAGAACTAGAGTCATATGTTCTGGAATTTTGTAATAGCTTGTTACCCACTTCAGAGATGCCCGGCCTCCTACTGGACAGAGTCCACAGAGTAGCTCGACCTAGAAATGTCTCTCAAGAAAAACCTAGAGATGTCCTAGCTAGGATCCATTTCTTTACCCACAAAGAGAAGATAATGAGAGAACTGGCCAACAAACCGCAACTTCCTGAGAAGTTTCAACAAATAGCAGTATTCCCGGACATCTCCAGCTACACTTTACAAAAGAGAAGGTCCTTCAGGACCATCACCCAAATTCTGAGATCAGAAAATATTAGATACAGATGGGGATACCCGACAAGACTTATAGTTTCTAAAGATGGTGAGACGTACACAATTTTCACCCCTAAAGAAGGTTTTGACCTACTACAAGACTGGGGCTTAACACCCACCAAATCCCGAAAGGACACTGATTCATTGCTACCTAGAGATAAACCGGCTATTATAGACGTGGTCCAACCCTCATCAAGATCCAATGTGAAGGACATTCCTATCGCTACTGAAATCCGGGCGGGTGCCCCAGATTTTACCCCTAGGCTACAAAAGCCCACCAAATGATAAAATAGGGAGCTCTGGTGTTAAGCTAGTACACATGTATATATTGTTAGCTGTATTTATTATGGGTTAGTTATAGCTTAGAGGAAAAGGACTGATATATAGTTCAACGAATGGTAAATAATTAGTCCTGTTCTTCAGCTGATAAACATGTATATACTGTTAAATGTTATTCCCAGGTAATAGCTATCTAATGCACGAGAGACATGTGGGGACCCGTGACCTCCCATTAGAGAAAGGACGCTTGTCCAACAGCACCTGCTCTACTTTCCTAGTAGCCATTTAGCTCTGTTGAGACTCAGGGGGTCTCCTCATCTCCTCTCTTTTAAGTCCCACAGGTGGTCCATTTTCTCCATGATACCTATATGCTTCTGACCTGAACTGTATAACGAGTTATTGATGTCTATAACATATATTTCGTCACTAACTCTACTTGTTACTAGGCCTGCTGATCTGAAGCTGCTACGCACGTACATATTGTTAGAAGGATATCTCATGCGCTAGTCATAACTTAAAAGGAAGGCACCGTTATATGGTTCTCCAAATGATAAATAAATAGATCTGGCCTATAACTGGTAAAGATGTAACTATTGTTAAATGTAATTTACAGGTATCAGCTGTCTAATGTACAAGAAACAGGGGGGGGGACCTGTGACTTCCCATAGGTGAACGGGCGCTTACCCAACAGTACCAACTCTACTCTTGTAGTAGCTATTTGGTCATATGGGGACTCGTGAGCTCCCCCCATGTTGCTTCTTCTCAGTTTCAAGGGTTACCTAGTCTCTCTCAGACACCTATATGCTAATGACCCTAGCTTTATAGCAATATCTTAGTGTATGCAGTATATTTTATGTCACTAACCTTACATGTTACTATGCTTGCAGTGATGTGATGTTTTATTTAGTTCAACGAATTAACTTTGGTATATTCCTTTTATTCACATTCCCCCAATGACAGTCAATCTCTACATACAAGTTAATACTTGTACTACCTCCCCCCCCCCCATATACGCAAATTCTATTTGTGTTATCCCCTCTTACGGGGACTGGAGAAGTCAGTTTAATATTCAGACACACTTCTCCTTTTGGTGATCCAGAGGTTCACCATACCTAATATAGTTTTCAAAATCTTAAATTACCAACTTAGATTCATCTGGTCCAAATTTCTAAGTCACCTAATATACTATCTGAATTGACTAGCTGTTACTCATATTTAACTATTCAATATATTTCTTTTTTATCACTCTCTAGGTGCAATTAAGCTCCCTTTGGGAAATAATCCTCCTGATTAAAGATAAGATAAAATAGCTTCGTGCCCGACGAGGGCCACCCTTAGGTGCGCAGATCCAGGCGGGGTGAGTCTATCATCTTAACCCTACCCTTTACCTTTCCTCTCCCTACCCGTCATCCCCCCCCCTCCCAAGCTCAAGATGGCATCAACCCCTAATAACATATCCTTTGCAACCTTAAATGTCAAAGGACTTAACTCGCAAGACAAGAGAAGCATGCTTACCAACACCATGAAGTCTCTGAAAGTACAAGTCATGTTTCTACAAGAGACACACTGGTTGGCGTCAATCCAGACTCCGTATAAGACCCCAGAATATCCAGTGGTGGTTCTAGCTTCTCACACTGAGAAGTCTAGAGGAGTAGCGATTGCCATACACAAATCCATACATTTTGACCACATTCATGCAGAGAGAGATAGTCAGGGACGGTTTCTGATACTAAACTGTAAACTAAATGGTATACTGTTCACTCTGGTGAACATTTACGCCCCAAATCAAAGGCAAGCTAAGTTCCTGAAAGACGCACTGTCTAAAATTGAGAAACACAAAGTTGGGACTACTATACTGGGGGGGGGACTTCAATATGATATGGGACCCCCTTCTAGATAAGAAGGTTCAGAGTGGGAAAATAATAGACACATACTCTGTGATCACGGCCAACAAATTCCGACAACACATTACCCAACATAATCTGTATGACATCTGGAGGGCACTACACCACAATGATAGAGACTATACATATTTTTCTAGACCCCATAATTCGTACTCCAGGCTCGATCATTTCTTCACTGATTCATGGACCCTTAATAGAGTCCTAACGTCACACATTAGGGTCTGCTCATGGTCAGATCATGATATTCTGACGTTTACTCTCTCTACTGACTTAGCTAAAGAGACTAGACCTAGCTGGAAACTCCCAAAACAAATGCTCCAAGACAAAACATTCAGAATCTCCCTCCAAGCCTCAATCATAGAGTTTCTAAGAATAAATGACACCCCGGATATGTCCTCCCAAACAATATGGGCCGCTCTGAAAGCATACATAAGAGGGATATGCATTCGAAGGCAGGCAATGCTACGGCGTCAAGCAGGTTTACCCTTAGGCCTCCTTATGGCTGAACTACGCGCTGTAGAGCAGGAGAATAAAAACTCCCCAACTACCAGCCTGGCTGATAAAATTAAGGAACTGCGAACACAATTGGCAGATAGAGACCTGCAAAGAGTTAAAGAATCTTATGCTAGATTCAAAAAGCTGATGTATTGCCAAGGTAATAAGGCCTCAACCCTCCTTGCCCATAAATTAAGGAGCAGGACAGCGGCGGCTAGGATCTTGTCCCTCCGGAGAGGTGACAATTCGGTCTACTCCCCTAAAGAAATTGGAGAGACGTTTGCGGAATATTATTCTAATCTGTACCACCTTAAACCCTCGATGACTACTAAAGAGTCCTCCCCATGCGAAATAGTGAATTTCTTACAGACGCTGGGCTTGCCATCCCTCCCAGACGAAGATGGAGAAGCACTTAAAGCTCCGTTCTCCCTAAACGAGCTTAATTTAGCCATTAAACACTCCCAAAACAACAAGGCTCCGGGCCCAGATGGTTACCCAACAGCCTTCTATAAACTGTTTAAACCGGAACTCCATGGGATTCTTCTCAAGGTCTTTTCGGAAGCCCGAGAGGCAGGCTCATTTCATAAAGAATTCTTAAAAGCAGTTATTCTGCCCATTCCGAAACCAAACAAAGATCCCTCGCAATGTACGAGCTACAGACCAATCTCCTTGATAAACGGTGATGTGAAGCTATATGCAAAGCTATGGGCTAACCGCCTTAATAGCCTGCTTCCGAAGGTGATACACACAGACCAAGTTGGCTTCACGTTTGGTAGAGAAGGCCCAGACAATTCTCGAAAAACGCTAAACATACTCACAGAAGCCTCCAGACTGAGGACACCCATGCTGGCCCTGTCGCTAGACGCAGAAAAAGCGTTTGACAGGGTCAGATGGGAGTACCTATGGCATACGCTTGCTCAATTTGGCATACCAGAGACTGTGATTACAGCTATCCGTGCCCTATATTCTTGCCCCTCAGCAGTAATTAAGGGTATGGGGTTCGCCTCCCCGGAAATATGTATCACTAACGGCACCAGACAAGGATGCCCCCTGTCACCTTGGCCATTGAACCCTTAGCTCAGGCTATCAGACAGTCACCTACAATAAGAGGGGTACAGCTTGGAGACGCGACTACAAAGATCGCATTGTACGCGGACGATGTTACGCTCTTCTTAACAAATCCAATAGGCTCCCTGCCAGCACTCTTTGATACTATCACTGAGTTCGGAGCTCACAGCTACTACAAAGTAAATGTCTCCAAAACAGAGGCTTTACCAGTATGCATGCCAGCTTTTGAATTGGGTATACTACAAACAGAATACTCCTTCCAATGGTCACAAACCACCATTCGGCACTTGGGGGTACAACTTGGTCCGGATCCGAAATCAGTTATTTCCATTAATTATACAAACCTCGTTAAAGAGGTCACTGAGCTTACATCCTCCTGGAGTCTTAAAGAAATCTCATGGCTGGGCCGTATCGCCTCCTTCAAAATGACGATCTTGCCAAAAATCCTGTACTATTTTCGCTGTATCCCTCTTAATATGCCTACCGCTCTAATAGATAAGCTCCAATCTCTGGGGCAACACTATATCTGGAATAAGTCCAGGCCCCGGATAGCGGCGAAGATACTTCAAAAAAGATATGAATTTGGAGGAGTTGCAATGCCTAGCATACGTGGATATTATGAGGCAGCCAGGCTTTCTCATATCACAGCGTGGGCAGACAAGGGGGAACAGCAGGGCTGGAAAAGCATAGAAACATCGGCCCTTCCCCTAGGCCTAAAGTTGGCAGACTTACCCTGGGTCCCTCAGCACTGTGTTGACAGCTTGGGGTTGCAAAATATCATTATCAGAGATAATCTGAAAGTTTGGTATAGCCTCAGAAACCTACGCGACATCGCTCCACACCCGTCTCCCATTCATTCTATACCAGCCTTACTGGCGGCTCTCCCTGACACACACATACAGCAGTGGAGCGATTGGGATCTGAAAGTGGTCTCCCGTGTATACCTATCGGACATCTTAGTCCCACCCCATAATATCAGTACCATTATCCCAGAACCCCCCCCGTGGGCCTCATTCGAATATTCGAGGCTCTACGCCTTTATGATATCTTGGGGATTCCCCAAAGCCCTAAACAGGCCCCTGACTAACTGGGAAAAGCTATGGCAACTCCCTATTAGGACTCCTAGACTCATATCGTTCCACTATGATCTACTTCAATCGTCCACTAATAGAGACAGACCATGGCAGCTAAGAGCTTGGGAGGGAGACTTATCCAGACCTATTTCAGATAAAGACCTATCCACAGCTATGACGTTAACAAAAAAGACGGTACACTGTGCAAATACACTAGAAGCTTACATGAAATTATTTCTAAAATGGTACTACACTCCCACGAGGCTGTCACAGATGTTCCCCACAACGCCCCCTCTATGTTGGAGGGAATGCCTGCAAAGGGGCTCAGATATGCATATTTGGTGGGAATGCCCAAAGCTGGCACCTCTCTGGATACAGGTAAGAACCCACTGCACCAACCTTGGGCTTTCTATCCCACTCACTCCTGCAACCGCCCTTCTACACATTTTCCCGAGGTCCGTCCCAACCCACGTTTCTAAATTGGTCATCTTTGTCCTAGCGGCCACAAAACTGGCGATAGCAAGGGCCTGGAAACAAGCCCATCCCCCAGATATATCGGTCGTTACATCTATAATGCAGATATACGCCAATATGGAGCAAAGTTTTTATTCCCATATGGACAAGGAAGAACTGTACTGGCAGATCTGGGAACCCTGGTTTAATTACCAAGGAGCTCAAAAGCTAAATACCTAGTCGAATTAAAGGCTCCAACTACCCCTACCACCATATTCTGACCCCTCCCCCCTTCCCCCCTCCTCCCCCTCCCCCCTCATGTAGTATGGAATCTCATTCTCTACCTCCCCCCGCCTCTCTTCAACCCGGCCCCCCCCGCCTGGAGATGCGCACTATAATTACTAGTTGTAGTACACGGAGAAGCATTCCTAAGCTGACTTCACGAAATTCCTAGAAAGTTGAGTTACTGTGCAGGACTGAGGTACTACCCGGTCCTTGTATTCTAAGTTTGTTCATAATGTTTGTAAACGAGGTTTTCATAATTGTTATGTTTCTCAGTTCACATTACTTGAAATTGAGGTTTATATGGTAAGATATCTTAATTCATATTTGACATGCTTGACCTATATGCTCAGTATTTTCATTAATAGCTATATCTACTGTGTCATTACAACGACATAATGTCTATGTATATGTTCATCTTTGGGTCACCTGCGCTGTGACGTCTGCTGTAATGTTTAATCCTCAATAAAAAAGTTTAATAAAAAAAAAAAAAAAAAAAAAAAAATGTAAATATAGTTAACAATAGTGTTTGTATAATTTGTAAGTTTGACTTCAAGCTGAAAAATGTTTTACAATAAACACTAGAAAATAAACCAAGTCACTGGGAATAAGGTAAATAATGGTTCAAGCAAATATAGGAGTGCTTGGTAAGTTTAGTTGTCTCTTCAAAGAACTGTGTAGAAGAGATCCTAACACAAGTTAAAGTCCCAATGAATGTGATAGGGGACCCAAAGTCAAAATTTGTATATAAGGATACTCCTTACTCAACCCTGTATACCTCCACTTCTGCCTCTATGTCGGTATAGTCAGATAATTATCAGATGTTACTACAGCTCTAACCCCTTCCAGGCAAAGTCAGTACCTTGGATTCACTGCAGACTTCTAATCCTAGTGGGCGATGAAACCCCTCCAGGACAGGTCCGGTCTGTGCTTCCTCTACGGTAGTTAGTCGGCTGTGCATGTAGCGTGTAGCATCACCTAGTCAGTGCTTCCTGGTGTGTCACCAGAAGGTTGAGAGGCTATTGGTAGGAGGAAGGGGGGAGAGACTCCTTGGCAACAAAAAGGTTCTTGACAATGGAGAATCAGCTGGCAGTAAGCGGACAAAAGCGGTATACCTAACCGCGTAGTAACAATATAAACAAACAAGGAAGTCACGCCAGTAGCAAAACATTTTAGACTACATGGTATAGGCACACAATATTTCTCATTTGTAGGAATTGAAAGAATTTTTAAAAAATGCTAGGGGCGGTGACATGGTTGCCTGCTTACTTAAAAGGTAAGTTTTCTGGATTATCAAACTAGATACTAGATATCCTAATGGTATTAATAGACGACTGGATGTTGATCTTTATTTTTAGTTGAAATATACAACTATCTCACCATCTTTTCCCTATTTACCAGTTTCTGTTTGTGGACTCTCCTTTATGCTTACCCCATTAAGTAAATCAGTAACCCAATATTGGATCTAATCCCTGTCACGTATGACTCTTTTACTTATATTCTCTTCTCTCCTCTCTATTTTTCTTCCCCTTAATACAAGACTAGCCCTGATTTTCTGGGCATCCTATTATTCCCACCTCTTTATTTAGCATATTCAGTGGTAGTTTAGCATGTTTAGTGATATTTATCCTATCTAGCTTACCTCCCTTTAGCATGTGTTTATTTCATATTCTGACCTTTTTCATTTTTGAAGTATTGTACCGAATGCTTTAGGAGATCTGCTTGTTTTGATACCTGCCACTAAATATGAAGTTTTTGAGCCATAGTATCATAATAATAACCTTTTAGTTATCGACTTATTATTTTCTTTTAATATACTTTTTTTTTATTATTTAGTTACAATTGATATATATTTATGTAATTCTTCGATATTTTACATTCATTTTTATTCAATTTTTATTCTGTATCGTTTGTTAATATTGTTTAATTGTTAGTGGTAAAATTTTAATAATTTTTTTTTTTTAAGATCCTCTCTACCTGGAACTCACACCTAGACGGTTTAGTCATTACTAGTATTTATACTGTATTTTAATTTATGTTTTCTATTTTATGTTTGCCGGATGGAGGGTTTCCATTTAACATCAATTGATATTTGTTGTGTTATAATGTTACATTACTCATGATTGGTTCCTCTTACTCATATAAGCTTGCACACCTTGATTCTAATTAGCCTTCAAAGAAGCGCATGTACGCATGCGCAAAACGCGTCAGCCGTTTTCATGACTGTGCCTTGATATATTTGTAATGAAGGACTTTTCTTAATAAACAAGAGACCTGTTTGACTTCAGCAGTTTTCAGCGTGACTTCCTTGTTCGTTTATATATATAGTAGATAGAAGACAGCACTCTCTGGACTTACAATACAATGCAACAAGTGCATTTTATTTAAGTGACATTTCAGGGAATACACCCATTCATCAGATGGGTCTGGTGCTCAGCATTCACAGTATATAGGTTCTGATCCCCATTAGTTTACATTAAAATTCAATTTAAACATCCTTTTTTTATTGTTTGCTATGCGTTCACTTGCTTTGTTGCTTTAATTATAAAATATTGAATTTCAAAGTGGCAGAGTTGCTGTTCCCGGGGCATCTGGGTTGTACTCGCCCACTGGACTGAAAGTTGCCACTCCTCCCCGAGTCTATTAGTATAAAAGAAGCAGAAATTGAGAATAATCCACAATGTTTTTCTATTGAAATAAGCTATTGAAAAACACAGAATAAAAATTGTTACTTTTCAGCGTAATGCATTCCATGAAATGACTATAAAAGTTATAAAAGAACTATTATGCTGCATCCTTCAGCCAGGGGGGTTTATCGCAGACTAGGGTTTTTGGAGGTCTTACCCTGTACACCTTTACTCCTAGTAAATTTATCTTCCAGCTAAGAAAACACTGTCACCTCAGCGAGAAACTGACTATAGTTCCTTCTTCATTACCTACATTTTAATGGTTTTATCCTCTTAGAAATAAGGGTACATTTGATTATATTTATTCCGCACATTTTATTTAAGTCAGGTGAAAACTGTTACTACAGTGATCAGCTGGCTTTACAAACCTATCTAGTGCCATTTAAAAGAGGGGCTTCTGGGCTTTAAAACAAAAAGTCTTGGGGGTCTCTAGCTGTTTTTGATGAGCTATTATTAAACCCCTCTATCAAGCTCCTGTCCATAGCTTGATGAGTTCATCACACCCACACATGTTCACATAACAAGCATACCCAGATTCCTCAGGCAATTCCGAACCACTCAGCCACCTTGTAAACCTCTAGAGATGCAGGGGATGGCACAATCTCCCTGAAAGGGGGCCTGCTCAGGAGGGCAACCCTTAAACATCCTTTACCAGGGCCGGACTTGGAAATCAAAGCAGCCCTGGAATATTTTGAAGCCCAGCCCCACCTCAGTCCTTCACCTTGCCAAGTCTTCAAAGTTATAATGGATGTTCTATTGGCATTTTTTACAATGAGTGAGTTGCCTTTAACTGTTTCCTGTGGTCTGGTCTCCCTTGTCCCTTTATTGTTGCACACAAGCTTGAAGCATACTGTGACGCATACTACTAGGCACTGGCTCACTACTCTCATAATTGGCCCTAAAACTTGCCTGCTGAAGCCTTGCTTGCCTTGCCTTACCTGCAGCATTATTCCGTATTTGACAGGCACTGGCAATGTACATTCTTAGGGGCTGGTTTATCAAAGTCTGGCAGACATTATACACTGTAGCGTATCATGCCCGCCAGACATCGCTGAATGCCGACAGCTAACATTGCACAAGCAGTTCTAGTGAACTGCTTGTGCAATGCCGCCCCCTGCAGATTTTTGGCCAATTGGCCACTAGTATCAATCAACCCGATCGTATAGGATCGGGCGGATTGATGTCCGCAGCCTCAGAGGCAGCGGACCAGTTAAGGAGCAGCGGTCTTATGACCGCTGCTTCATAACTGCTGTTTCCGGTGAGCCTAAAGGCTCGCGCAGAAACAGGGGGATCAGGGGCCATTGGGCCCTTGATAAATCGGCCCCATAGTGCAGAAAACTATGTATATCAAACTAGTCCTGCCTCTGATATTGATTCATACAAGTCAATGAGAATGTGATAAAACTAAAATATATAATTGATGTAGCTAGTAGCTAGTGCAAAAAGCCACTCAACTTACAGAGTGCAACTACTGCCTGGGCTTGTACAATATCCATGTAAGATGTATATTATGCAATAACCAAGCAGTGATATCATTTTTTTCCCACACATTTGTTCATCAGCTTGTTTTATCTTGTTTGTACAATACGTGCAAGATAAAACAAGCTGATAAATAAATTAATATATCTGTGTTGAAAAAAAAAATCATAAAACTGCTTGGTTATTGCATAATATACATCTTACATGGATACTGTACAAACCCAGGCAGGCAGCCAATTCCTTCTGGCACCCGCGGTTTACTACTAACTTGTTGGAGTGGTCAGAGCTCCTATCTTGTGCGTGGCTTCCAGGCTCCAGCTCGGTTCCCACCTCCCTCTCTGTTGTCTCACAGACTGTCTGCAGTGCAGGCAGCATACACACATGATTCCCCTCTCCCTGAGGGGCTAATCTGGAGTGGAGCGGCTGCATTGTAAAGTGCTAGCTCTGTGCGCTCAAAGCAACAAGTTGATTAGTGTGTGGCCTCCCTCTCTGCCAGCTACTATTCCCAGATCCCAGGTGGCAGCCCACTGGGAAATATCCCGGTATACCAGTAGGCCAAATCCAGTGCTGTCCTTCACACTCTGGACATTTTAACCAACAACTGATTGTTGTTTATTGCAAAGGGCATAGCGCTAAATAACAATGTGCTCTATTTATAATCAAGTCCTTAAAAGTTGAAATTCTGTGCAAAGTATCTTCAATTCCTGTGCAAAAAATAATAATAATAGTCTGTCACACAATTTTAGATAATGATGTGTTCCTGCTGGTAACGTCCTTTTGAAGAAAAGTTTATATAACATACTTGTTATACATGTTGTACATAAATAGAATATGTCATTTCCTTGCATTACACTTTTGGGTGTATTCTGTCAATGCTGTAAGGGTGGTTATTGTAAAGAAGTGTAAAATGAACTGTACTGAATGCAGTTAGAGACTTCACACATTGATCTGCATAACTTAAAATTGATTTAAAAAACAAATTAAAAAAAACACACAACTGCTATAAAGAGTTTTTATGTTCATAGTCATGCGTTTTGGAGCTGGGTTATAATTACTAATAAGCATTCATGCAATAAGGAAAAATTTGAACTGCTCATTAAGTGCTATTTAAAATAAAGCATGTAAAGTAAATGCTCAGGGGAATATGTTTTGCTACACTTCCGTTCCTATGCTGTCTAACTACTTTATTATTCCTTTTGAAGTTGCAGTGACTCGTTAATATAGGGATTGGAGCTGGGTGCATATAGCCTCCAGCAGTGAAGCAAAATAATGTATTGATAGTTTGTCTATGTCACTGACACTGCAGCCTTAACATTGCGTAGATGTCATAAAAGTCATAGAGCTAGAAGCCTTTTTTGTAAAAGTGCATTTTGAAAGACAAAAATGTAAATACAATCACTCTTTCAAGAAGTATTTACCTTTAAAAAGTAAAATATTACTGATTTCCTAGGCCTAAATAATAAAAGTAATGCAGGGGCTACTGACAGGTGAGATGAAAAGCCATCAATCAGCATGGACCACTCTGGCCTGTTATCAGCGAGCAATTTCTACAGTGCTAATAATCTAATGACAGTTTCAATCTATGAGGGGACAAATAGAGTTACTGATCAGTTGAAAATTAAAAAGGTTTTCTTAGAATACTACCAAAATTTATACGCACCAAAAGAAATTAGCATTGAGAATAAGAATAAGTTTTGGCAAAAGATTAGTGCACCTAAGATATCTCAAGAAGCAGTCTGTGCTCTTAATAGACCTATTACGAAAGAGGAAGTACTGGAAGCAATAAATAATGCTAAATCTAATAATTCTCCTGGCCCGGATCAGATAACCGCTGAAATGTATAAAATACTTAGAACAGAGATTGCAGATATCTTAGTCTTATTGTTTAATAGATACTATATAGATGGTGTAAACATGTCTAAATATTTCTCTGAGTCCTTCATATAATTGATTTTGAAAAAAGGGAAAAATCCATTAGATCCCAAGTCATATAGACCTATCTCACTACTCAATGTAGATTATAAGCTATTAACGCACATTGTTGCGAACCGACTAAAACTTTGTCTGGATCCTATTATTCATGTCGATCAAACGGGCTTTATGCATCAAAGATCCCCCACCAAAAACATCCGGAAGGTAGCCTTAGTAGTAGAACACTTCTGGAACAAAGTATCAGAGAGAAAAACAGACAATCAGGATTTTGCACTAATTACAATCGATGTCGAAAAGGCGTTCGATTCCGTGGTTTGGGACCATTTATTTTCTACGTTAAATATTTATGGCTTTTCAGGCCACTTTACACAATTTATCAAAATCTTATATGATCATCCGCGGTCTAGTATTTTAATTAATGGCAGTTATACCTCGAATTTAATATTATACAGGGGAACAAGACAGGGATGTCCACTCTCCCCTTTATTGTTTAATCTTGCGATAGAACCCCTGGCTATTACACTGCGGCAAGAGCTACAAGGTATTAGGTTAGGGCAAGAAAAACTAGTATTATCTTTATATGCAGATTACCTGTTGTTATTTATCAGAAATACAAAGAGAAATATACCACAGCCCTTAAACATTATCGATATGTTTGGTTCTATTTCAGGCTACAAAATTAACGTCAATAAGTCCGAAATTCTCTGGTTACATAAGACCAAAAAAAGTATCCAAGAACATCCTTTTCAAGAGTCTGCTAGCATTAAGTATCTAGGATTAAACTTTCATGCCGACCCAAACCAATGGTACAAATTAAACTATTCTGCTTTTTTTTAAAAAGCCTAAGAGAAACTGCAACGTTGGATTGTCTTTCCCATTTCCCTTTCTGCCAAGCTGATGATCATAAAAACTATCTTGATCCCTCAATTAATGTACATAATGCAAAATTTACCACTATTTATAAAGAGTCAAGACATAAAAAGATTCAATAGAGAGTGCGCTAACTTCATATGGAATAACAAGAGACATTTGCTATCCATAGCAAAATTAGCACTCAGATTTGAAGAAGGCGGGTTATCCTTCCCAGATATTAAAAAGTATAACTGCAAGGATTCCAGTCCTGCTTTTACCTTTTGCCTCAACTCACCTTCCTCACCTCTACTTAAGGCATTACCCCGCCCCAAACAAGTGCTTAGTTGTTGAGTATTGTTTGCTAAAACCAGTGCTCTGTTTCTTATAAGCTACATTCTTATCAAGAGAAGATTTACTTCTACTACTTTATCATTTGGATTACAAATACCATAGAGAGTTACAATTAGAAAATGAAACTTTAAGAAAAGTAATAAAAGACACTGTCTCTACTAAACAGAGCCTTCCAGACAATCTGTCAGAACCATTTATTGCACCTCCAGATTTTTTCAATGGAGATAGGAATTTATACCGTCAATTTAAAAATGCTTGTCTGCTTAATTTCACCCTTAAACCTAGAACATACCCAAATGATAGGGTTAAAGTCCTTACAGTGATAAGCTATTTAAGAGGTGAACCTCGCATTTGGGCAGACACTCTCTTTGAGACAAATAATCCTGTTCTCTCATCTTTTTCATCTTTTCTGGATATCATGGATGAATTATACTATGACTCTAACCTACAGTATACTGCTGAGAAAAAGATGAGGAACCTAAAACAAGGTATCAAACCTGTTGAATGTTACATAACAGAATTCAAGCAATATTCTATTGACTCTCAATGGAACGCCATTGCTTTAAAAAAACAGTTCAGGCTTGGACTCTCTGACGCAGTAAACGATGAATTAGCCCGAACTGAGTTGCCTGAAACATTGGAAGGCCTTATGAAGCTCAGCAGGCAAATTGATAGGAGATTACATGAAAGAAGATTTGAACGTCAATACCCTGAAATTGTTTACAAGAAGGATAAGGTTCTAAACCATCCCACTTCTAACCGTTCTCATACTGGTTCAACTGGTGCTGAAGCAATGGATATAAGTTTTATTAGAGGACCTCTAACTCCTGAAGAACGCATCAGAAGGAAGACTAGAGGCCTCTGCATGTATTGCGCATCCTCATCTCATACTTTAAAGGATTGCCCCTCTTTGCCACAGAACAAGAAGAATAAGTACCTTACCAATCTTTCTCTCCAGTTAAAGCATAACAACCCTCTTCATTGTTCTTTACTTCTTTCTCTACAGTGGACAAATAAGCAAGTGACCATTCCAGCCATCTTGGATACAGGAGCACAAGGAAACTACATTGACAGTTCTCTGGTTTCAAAAAATAAAATACCATTGATAAAAAAGTTGTCTCCTATTTTCCTTCGTGTGGTTGATGGCTCTGAGATATCATCAGGGCCCATTACACATCACACCATCCCGCTCTCTGTCACCACATTAAAAACACATCATGAACATCTCACCTTTGATGTAATCACTTCTCCATTATTCCCAATAGTACTTGGGCTAGCTTGGTTACAGCTACACGAACCTGATATTAATTGGAAATCCTTAAATGTTCAATTAAATTCTGATTTCTGCCAACAGACTTGTCATAGAACCTTTTTTCACAGTTTATCCTCCACTTCAGAAAGTCTGATACCAGAAATGTACAAGCAGTTCTCTGAAGTCTTCAGTAAGAAGGAAGCAGACACCCTTCCCCCACACAGAATCTATGACTGCCCTATTGAATTGAAACCTGGAACCACACCACCTATCGGACATTTATACCCACTTTGTCAACCAGAACTAGATCATCTAAAGACTTACCTAGATGAAAATCTAAAGAAAGGGTTTATCCGTCCTTCGGTTTCTCCTGCTGGTGCAGGAATGTTTTTTGTGCGGAACAAAGACCAATCTCTTCGGCCTATCATTGACTTCAGACAATTGAACAAAATAACCATAAAAAAACTATACCCTCTCCCCCTCATTCCTGAACTCATAGAAAGACTCAGGCATGCTCATATTTTTACTAAATTAGATTTGAGAGGGGCGTACAATTTAGTGCGTATCTAAGAGGGGGATGAGTGGCTTACCGCTTTTAGAACTAGGTATGGGTTGTTTGAATATCTAGTTATGCCCTTTGGCTTAACCAACGCACCCGCAACTTTCCAGTTCTTTATTAATGACATTTTCCATGATCTCCTTGACACATGTGTTGTTGTCTACCTAGATGACATTCTAATCTATTCCACAAATCTAGAAGAACATATCAAACATGTTAGTTGGGTTTTAGCAAGACTCCAAGTCCATCGGCTCTACGCCAAATTGGAAAAATGTATTTTTCACACCAACAAAATAGAGTTCCTGGGTTACTCCATCAGCCCAAATGGGATTCAAATGCAAGATAACAAAGTAGAAGCAGTAAAATCCTGGCCCACACCGTCAACACGGAAAGAACTACAAAAGTTTCTTGGCTTCAGTAACTATTACAGAAAGTTCATTCGCAATTTCTCAAAAATTGCGAAACCTCTGACTAAATTAACTAGTGCTAATTGCTCTTTCCAGTGGACCAAAGAACAGGATGATGCGTTCAGCTTCCTGAAGAATTCCTTTTCATCTGCTCCCATTCTGAAATATCCTGATCCAAAACTTCAATATACCCTAGAGGTGGATTCTTCAGATTATGCTCTTGGCACTGTCCTCTCCCAAAGACAGTCTCCTAAAGAACCACTACACCCAGTTGGGTTCTATTAAAAAATTATGACTTCAGCAGAGATCAACTATTCCACTGGGGACAAGGAACTTCTAGCCATTAAAAGAGCCTTTGAATTCTGGAGACATCTTCTTGAAGGTACCTCACTACCTATAGTGATTTACACTGATCACCGGAATTTGGAATATCTACAAAATAACAAAACTTTATCTGGACGTCAAGTGAGATGGAGTCTCTACTTTAGTCGTTTCAATTTTCAAAGCATGTACAGGCCGGGATCAAAAAATGGGAAGGCAGATTCACTCTCTCGACGAGATTCAAGACCTGTACAAGAAGACTCTCCTACTAGCATTCTTCCCCCTACTCGTTTCCTTGCTATCCTATCTCAACAGGATAAGGAATACCAATCTGATCTATCTTTAGAAGACCAAACCCTACTAGATAGCTTAAGCCTCCAGAATGGTTTTTACTTTCATGGTTCTAAACTATATATTCCAGAACATAATCAAAGATCATCATGACCCTCCACTAATTGGTCATCCAGGTATCAAACGTACTCATGAGCTCATCGCCAGAAGTTACTGGTGGCCATCGATGAAAACCAGTATAAAGGAATATATACAACATTGTACAACCTGTACAGTATCAAAACCAGAAAGGAGACCTCCCTATGGCTATTTGATTCCTCTGGAAGTACCAGAATCTCCTTGGTCTCATTTGGGAATGGATTTTATAGTTGATTTACCACCTAGTTCCGGACAAACTACCATTTTAGTTGTTACAGATCATTTTACTAAAATGGCACATTTTATTCCTTATCACAAGTTACCCACTTCCATTAAAACAGCATACTTATTTCTAAACCACATTGTACGATACCACGGGTTACCCTCCATTTTAACTACTGATAGAGGAACCCAATTCACTTCACGCTTCTGGAAAGCACTCACTAAAGCACTCCAAATTGATCAAAGGTTAAGCACAGCCTTCCACCCTCAGACTAACGGCCAAACTGAGAGACTCAATCAGTGGCTTGAGCAATATTTACGTTGCTATTGCTCATATCATCAAAATAAATGGACTTCTTTTCTCTCTATGGCTGAATTTGCCTATAATAATACCATTAACAGCACTACAAATTACTCTCCCTTCTTCGCCAATTATGGTTTTAACCCAAGATTCACTATCCAAACGACCTCTACACATGATTCACCATCTGTTGATGTGTTGACACAAAACATAGCTGAAAATTTCCTACACTTACGTGATAACATCAAACAAGCTCAGGCTTCTCAGAAGAAATTCTATGATTTACGACGTAGAGCTTCTCCAAAATATTCCATAGGGGACTATGTTTGGTTATCTTCCAAAAATATTAAAATGCACTTACCAAGTAAAAAATTGGCTGGGTTGTTCCTTGGCCCATTCAAAATTCTACACATCATCAATGAAAATGCTGTTCGGCTTGACCTACCCGATTCTTTACCCATCCACCCAACTTTCCATGTATCATTATTGAAACCCTACTTAGGAGATAAGCCTGATGCACCTCTTTTACCCCCTTCTCCTATTCAATTGGGCACTGATGTCTATGAAGTTTATGATCTCTTGGACTCAAGACATTATAATGGAGAATTACAGTATCTGGTCCGATGGAAAGGGTTCGCCCCAGAGGATGACACTTGGGAACCTCATGCACACATTAATGCTCCGAAGCTTATTGCTCGTTTCCATAGACGCTATCCAAGTAGACCTAAATTTCAACCCGTGGTCGGCTTGCTTGAGGGGGGGGGGATCTGTAAGGATTCCAGTCCTGCTTTTACCTTTTGCCTCAACTCACCTTCCTCACCTCTACTTAAGGCATTACCCCGCCCCAAACAAGTGCTTAGTTGTTGAGTATTGTTTGCTAAAACAAGTGCTCTGTTTCTTATAAGCTACATTCTTATCAAGAGAAGATTTACTTCTACTACTTTATCATTTGGATTACAAATACCAGCTGCAGTTTGGTCTCATAAAGGGACTAATAACAATTAGTCTCATTCATCCTGAAGTTTACTATTCCAAGAAGTATTAATTTATTTCAACTCTACATCTCTACAGGAATTGCTACTTAATTTCCAACAGGAGGATTCTACCTACTACCGCTACGGTATTTGTATCAAATCTAATTGACCTTGGATGCCTAAAGTAACGGCTAATTTCAATTATCATGTTTTCTATTGAACTTTTCTAAATTGACTTTGTCTCTCAGTTATTACTGTCATTTGCAACGTATGTTTCATGTTAATGATATAAACTTTCTTTGATTCATTTTCATACCGGACAGTAACGGACTTTATGTGACGTCACACAGCTTCACTCATCTCAGCGTGCCATACAGCTCCTTACAACTCAGTGTGTCTCACAGCTCCTATTACACTCACTGGTCTGTGTTCAGATATCCACGCTGCAAGTATTATTCAGTGTGATGTGTCTCGCAGAAGGTCACGCCCCTGTCAGCAGGTGCAGTCTGTGTGTCTCATATCTCTCACGCTTCAGTGCTTATTATAATGAACACTATCTCTCTCATTTGGGCTTGAGCTATACCAACGTCAAAAGTTGTTATTAATACTAATACTTATTTTCAGACTCTTAATACTTATATGGTATAACAATAATATATAACCATATAAAGACTTACTGCCTTCCCTTATAAAAATCACTCTGAGTAAAACAGTCTATGCTGATATAATAGCCTGTACTTCAGTTGTGAAACAAATATAATTTATTTAGACTCTGCAGTTGTGATTCAAATGACCAAGGAACCTGATAATAACATAGCCATACTAGCTCGCTTTGCAGTCGACTGGTTAACAGAAGCTAACCACCTTACACATTTTTATATGGAAGAACAATTGATCGCTCCATATACACTGAAAGCCCTGTTGCACTGTCCGACATCACAGTTGCCAAAGGATATTAAAAAGATGATATTATTGCGTAACACTATTGAAGCTTGGCAAAAATTAAACAAATTACTCAAACTCAACTTTGAGATATCTCCACTTCTCCCTATACGATGTAACCCAAAATGTATCCCTGGCTTATCCTCTGAAGTTTATAAGGTCTGGTCACAAAAAGGCCTACTATATGTCTATCAATGTTTAAATAACCACCTTCAGATCAGAACATTTGAGGATATTGCTAGAGAATTTTGTCTTTCAAACAAAATTTTTTTTGCCTACTTACAGATCAGACATTTTATAGCAGAAAGCAAAATATTAAAGGTAGAAAGTGAAGGATGGGGGCAAATTGAAACATATCTAACGGGTTATAAAACAGGCAAACATAGCATCGCCTTACTATATAAAATCATGATCGCCAAACAGCGCCAGTTAATAAATAATAGTCTTTTTGAGAAATGGAATACCCATTATGAGGACATGACTGTAGACATACTATATGCAAGTCTTAAATGGACTAAGAATGCTATAATTTCGACAGCTTGCAAAGAATCACATATAAAGTTAATTAACAATGCCTACCAGACACCTATGAAAATGTCTAAATGGAACACCAATAACGCTAACATTTGTCCCAGATGTAACAATTTAACTGCAGATATATTGCATTGTTTTTGGGAATGCCCCAAAATTTTGCAGTTTTGGACCAAAGTTGAATTTTGGCTTAACCCCTTAACGACCGAGGACGTGCAGGGTACGTCCTCAAAAAAAAAGGCAGTTAACGCCTGAGGACGTACCCTGCACGTCCTCTGTGTGGAAAGCAGCTGGAAGTTGCATTCCGGTTATTGCAGTGATGCCTCGATATGGAGGCATGCTGCAATAACCTTAAATGGCCATCCGATGCAGAGAGAGCCACTCTGTGGCCCTCTCTGCACCGGACATCGATGGCCGGTATCGTTGGTGGGTGGGAGCGGACTTGGGAGGCGGGTGGGCGGCCATCGATGCACCGTGTAATGTGCAGGGGGGCGGGATCAGGGGCGGAATCGACGAGAGCGCGCACAGGAGCGCGCGCGTGCACGGGGGGTGGGGGCGGGCGCGTGCATGGGGCGGGAGCGGGAGGGAACCGCTAAACTACAGAAAACAAATCTGAAAATAATTATAATAAATGTGAAAAAATAAATATTGTTAAGTATATGTTATCTGCAAGTGGTGGGAGGTTGGTGGGGTGGGATGGGAGGAAGCTACACTACAGAAAATGGCATTTTTTTTAAAAGAAAGATTACTTTTTTTACTAAACTGGGTACTGGCAGACAGCTGCCAGTACCCAAGATGGCGCCGCTAAGGCAGAGGGGGAGGGTTAGAGAGCTGTATTGGTGGGGGATCAGTGAGGTTGGGGGCTAAGGGGGATCCTACAAAGCAGCATATGTAAATATGCTTAAAAAAAAAACTACAAAAAAAACAAATATACCTTTTATTTTAGTACTGGCAGAGTTTCTGCCAGTACTTAAGATGGCAGGGACAATTGTGGGATGGGGGAGGGAAGAGAGCTGTTTGGGAGGGATCAGGGGGTCTGATGTTTCAGGTGGGAGGCTGAGCTCTACACTAAAGCTAAAATTAACCCTGCAAGCTCCCTACAAGCTACATAATTAACCCCTTCACTGCTTGCCACACGTGTGATGTGCAGCGGCATTTAGTGGCCTTCTAATTACCAAAAAGCAACGCCAAAGCCATATATGTCTGCTATTTCTGAACAAAGGGGATCCAAGAGAAGCATTTACAACCATTTATGCCATAATTGCACAAGCTGTTTGTAAATGATTTCAGTGAGAAACCGAAAATTTTGAAACATTTTACGTTTTTTTTTTAATTTGATCGCATTTACGGTGAAATGGTGGCATGAAATATACCAAAATGGGCCTATATCAATACTTGGGGTTGTCTACTACACTACACTAAAGCTAAAATTACCCCAAAAAGCTCCCTACAGGCTCCCTAATTAACCCCTTCACTGCTGGGCATAATACACGTGTGGTGCACAGTGGCATTTAGTGGCCTTCTAATTACCAAAAAGCAACGCCAAAGCCATATATGTCTGCTATTTCTGAACAAAGGGGATCCCAGAGAAGAATTTACAACCATTTATGCCATAATTGCACAAGCTGTTTGTAAATAATTTCAGTGAGAAACAAAAGGTTTGTGAAAAAATTTGTGAAAAAGTGAACGATTTTTTGTATTTGATCGCATTTGGCGGTGAAATGGTGGCATGAAATATACCAAAATGGGCCTAGATCAATACTTTGGGATGTCTTCTAAAAGAAAATATATACATGTCAATGGATATTCAGAGATTCCTGAAAGATATTAGTGTTCCAATGTAACTAGCGCTAGTTTTGAAAAAAAAAAATGGTTTGGAAATAGCAAAGTGCTACTTGTATTTATGGCCCTATAACTTACAAAAAAAGCAAAGAAGATGTAAACATTGGGTATTTCTAAACTCAGGACAAAATTTAGAAACTATTTAGCATGGGTGTTTTTTGGTGGTTGTAGATATGTAACAGATTTTGGGGGTCAAAGTTAGAAAAAGTGTGTTTTTTTCCATTTTTTCCTCATATTTTATAAAACATTTTATAGTAAATTATAAGATATGATGAAAATAATGGTATCTTTAGAAAGTCCATTTAATGGCGAGAAAAACGGTATATAATATGTTTGTGTACAGTAAATGAGTAAGAGGAAAATTACAGCTAAACACAAACACAGCAAATATTTTAAAATAGCCTTGGTCCCAAACGGTCAGAAAATGGAAAAGTGCTGTGGTCATTAAAGGGTTAATAAGGTGTTAGATAATAGAGTAAAAATGACATCCAAACATTTTTTTTTTCTCTTCACCTCAGAGACTAATAGAGACAACGTAAACCTTATTAATACGGCGATCATGCTGGGGCGTAATTTAATATTAAAAAATTGGAAAAGCAAAAAGGCCCCATCTTTGTCATGTTTTATAAATTCAATATATTCCCAGTTAATCTTTGAACAAATAAATATTTTAGCCGTACAAAAAAAAAATTAAAGCTTTCTTTTCAAAATGGCTCAGAGTTATCCTATTTTACCCACGTGATATTCAGTTTTCCCTCATTTTTAATTTTGAAGAACAGATTATTTTGAAACTTTGACAATGGCAGGGGTCTTTCCAACTGAATGGTACTGATCCTGGATGAACCTAGGTCGAGGTCCCTGTCGAGAGCATAGGTGAAGGGATGGGCATATTGGGAGGAGTAGTTGGAGCGGGGGAAGGCAGGAGAGAGGAACAGGGAGAGGCTGTGATTTTTTTTTGTTTGTTTGTTGTGGTTTTTGGTACAGGTGGACCTCCCTACCCCACTGTGGGTGGAAGGTGGAGGGGTTCAAAATTCTTTGTAAAGGCAAATTGGGTACAAGAATATATTAGGTTTGATCGTTACTCTCAGAATATGATGGAGCTATAACTATAATTATTATTGTATGACTTTCATATGATGTTTTCTTTGTCTCCAAAATGTACCCTTTGTTGTTCTAATAAAAAATTTATATATATAAAAAAAAAAAATATTACTGACTTCCTAGGCCTAAATAATAAAAGTAATGCAGGGGCTACTGACAGGTGAGATGAAAAGCCATCAATCAGCACGGACCACTCTGGCCTGTTATCAGCGAGCAATTTCTACAGTGATAATAATCTAATGACAGTTTCAATCCTGGTTACCTATATTTGTGCGGCTTTCCTGTTACTCTTTTCCATCCAGTAATTCCTTGAGTCTAGGTGGAGGATTGAGGGGCAGATTTACAAACCACTATCTTTCCATTATAGATGTTTGCTGACATGCAGGCTTGAGAATGTGAACTAGTGGGGCTGAAAGACCCTGTGGAGTGGCTAAAGGGGGTGTTTTTTTTCTAAACGGTGGTCCAATGTGTAACCCTGATTGAATTATATATCAAAATTTTACCAAGATGGCATTGGCTTCCTATTAGGTTGCATATGGTTTTCCAAGGCTTTTCCGACAGATACTGAAGAGGCTGTGGGAAACAAGACTCTGCAATTCATATTTGGTGGGAAAGCCTGATTATCCATCCTCTTTGGAATACAACTTTGCAGAATTGCCCCTTTTCAAGTGCTGCCTGGGTCCATTGGACCTACTTGGTCCCATAGTAGAGCCTGCCCTGTCTTTGTTAAAGATATGTTCTACTTAGCATTGTTCTATAAGGTAAATGTATGAGGCGTGGATAAACTGAAGATTATGTGTTTGTTGCTATATTCATACATATGGCTATGAATATTCTTGTAGTTCAATAGATCTGTTATTAATTTTTTTAACCAGATATCCTATGCATTTTTGAGTTGTATTTGTTAAAATGCTTCAGTCTTCAATAAAGATTACAAATTTAAAAAAAAAAAAAAAATGTTAACACTTTTGGTGAGTGTGCACAGTATTTTTTAGTGTAGGGCAGGGAATAATTGGAATTTTTCCATAGAAAAATTTATTTTTCCATCCATAGTAAAAAAAAAAAAGTGTTTTATTTTGTTTTACCATAATGATTTTACAATAACAACTTTTTATAGAAAATAAGTTATATCAGTTTTAAAAGAATAGAAACACAGTCCAAGACTGATTTTTGAAAAATACATATGCAAAGTCCTCTGCATGATTTTTTTGTTTGCAGGATAATACTCAGAGAAGAGCTATTATTGTAAATATTGTGGGCAAGATTAAGAGTGGAGCGTTATCTTAACGTGCGCCCATAAAGGAGCAACTTTGCCTACGTTGACGGGTGCACATTAAATAACCATCCATTACAGAGAAAAAAAAAGTAAAATCTGACACATTCCATGCAAAATTCTGACAGAATTACAAGTTAATCTCCAGAGATCTTAATGTTCCTGTGTCCACTGTGCGCAACATTTTCAAGAAGTTTACAGCCCATGGCACTGTAGCTAATCTCCCTGGGCGTGGACGAAAGAGAAAAATTGATCAAAGATTGCAACAAAAGATTGTTGGAATGGTGGATAAAGAAACTCGATAAACTTCCAGACAAATTCAAGCTGACCTTCAGGCACAGGGTACAAATGTGTCAGCTTGCACTATACGTTGTCATCTGAATGAAAAGGGACGCTATTGTAGGAGACCCCCAGGAGGACCCCACTGATAACACCGAAACATAAAAAAGCCAGATTGGAGTTTGCCAAAACTTACCTGAGGAACCAAAATCCTTTTGGGAGAATGTGCTGTGGACAGACAAATCAAAATTACAGCTTTTTGGTAAAGCCCATCATTCTACTCTTTTCAGAAAAAGAAATGAGGCTTTTAAAGAAAAGAATACAGTCCGTACAGTCAAACATGGTGGAGGTTCACTGATGTTTTGGGGTTGCTTTGCTGCTTCTATAGTATCAATTTTTCTTCGTTCTCTTGGTATCTTTATTTTAAAAAGTTGTAATGTAAGCTTAGGAACCAGACCATTTTTGGTTAAGCACCCTGGATAGTGCTTGGTTATTGGTGGCTACATTTAGCCACCAATCAGCAAGCGCTACCCAGGTTCTGAACCAAAAATGGTCCGGCACTTAAGCTTACATTACAACTTTTTAAAATAAAGATACCAAGAGAACGAAGAAAATTTGATAATAAGAGTTAATTAGAAAGTTGCATAAAATGGCATGTTCTATCTGAATCATGACATTTTATTTTTGACTAGACTATCCCTTTAATTGCTGGTATATACAATGTATTTTTATCAGACTAATATATTGAATATTTGATAACTTAAAGGGACAGTATACTGTAAAATATTCTACCCTTAAATGTGTCCCCAATTATCAATTTTAACAGCTGGAGTGTATTAAATTGTTTACAAATAGCTTCTTCACCTTTTGCGTCTGGTATTCCTACCTATACTGAAAATTTCAATACTTAAAGGGATACTGAACCCACATTTTTTCTTTCATGATTCAGATAGAGCATGCAATTTTAAAACAACTAAATTAGAAAGTTGCTTAAAATTGCATGCTCTATCTGAATCAAAGAAAAACATTTGGGTTCAGTGTCCCTTTAAGTATTGGCTATAGAAAAGCTATGTAGACATAGCCAGCAGAATATTATTTTCCCAGTGGATGGTGGGAGAGATAAGTTATAAAATGTTAGAGCACCACTAAATACAGTAAAAAAGTATAATAAAACATCAACATAATAAGACTTACTCTAAATTTCAAATGAGTAGTAGTTTTTTATGGCATTTTCCTTCGTGTCATGTGACATCAGTGAATCATAGAATGCAGATACATTTATACTGTAAATTCTTGCACATGCTCAGTACACATTTTGATAATGGGAGCACATTGTTAAGTTTTTTTATAATTGCATGCCCTATATGAATCATAAAAGTTTAATTTTGAATTTGCTGTCCCTTTAATTTACAATGGCTCTTTCTACATATTGGGCTTTGGTATACAGAGAGGTAAGGGGAGCATATGAGTCTATAGAAAGTGATAAAATAAGGAGATCTGATTTCTCTGTAAGCTCAACCCATTTGCTGCTGGCATAACAAGTCATTGTCAATACAAATCAATTTTAAAGAACTCTGTCCCTTCAAAGAAAAACTCTAATTATCCATAACACGGCAGTGAAACTAGCATCACGTCATAAAAACGAAAATTTGAGGAAATGTGTTTCCCAAATATTCGTTGCCTGCACTATTCGGTTTTCGTTTCGTTTTTTTTGTGAAACGAATATAAATGTTTCAAAGCTATAGATGAAAAGTTCCCCTGTAGCTACAATACTTACCCTAACGAGCTCTGGTGAGCGAGCTAACTCGATCCTCTTCCTGCCAGAGCCCTGGCTGCGCTAGCAAGGAGGCTTAGCTATTCGACTCCCTAGATATTTTCATCAACAAAGGATACGAAGAGAAGTAAATTGGAAAGCTGTTTAAAATTGCAATGTCTAATAGTATATCTTGTGTTACTGCAAGGATATTGGAATCTTTTTGTAGCCATTAAACTTTGTTTAAACATTGCATACATGTTGTACAATTTGCACATTAAATACTGACTTTCCTATGTGTAAGTCAGGTTCCCCTCTGTTCATAGCAATGACTGGAATCCCATTTTTTAGTTTATTATTCAGATAAAGCATACAATTTTAAACAACTTTCCAATTTAATTCTATCATGTAATTTGCGTCATTGTCTTGGTATCCTTTGTTGAAAAGCATACTTAAGTAGGTTCAGGAGCAACAAAGCATATTGGAAGCTAGCTGTATATTGGTAGCTGCACATATATGCCTTTTGTCATTGGCTCCCCCTGGTGTGTTCAGCTCCCAGTAGTGCATTGTTGTTTCTTCAACAAAGGATACCAAGAGAATGAACCAAATGTATTAACAAAGGTAACCTGTTAAGTTGCATAAAATTGTATGCTCTATTTGTTTCATGAAAGGAAACTTTTTTGACCAGTTAGTCCATCAAACTTCTAGCTCTCCTATATGCTATCTACAGAGGTGGTAAATCTTTGAAAGGTTATGTTGTTCCACAGTTAAAGGGACACTGAACCCACATTTTTTCTTTTGTGATTCAGATAGAGCATGCAATTTTAAGCAACTTTCTAATTTACTCCTATTATCAAACGTTCTTCATTCTCTTGGTATTTTTATTTGAAAAGCAAGAATGTAAGTTTAGATGCCGGACCATTTTTGATGAACAACCTGGGTTGTTCTTGCTGATTGGTGGATAAATTCATCTATCAATAAACAAGTGCTGTCCAGGGTTCTGGATTTTCTTTTTCAAATAAAGATAGCAAGGAAACGAAGAAAAATTGATAATAGGAGTAAATGAGAAAGTTGCTCAAAATTGCATGCTCTATTGGAATTACGAAATAAAAAATTTGGGTTGTGTCCCTTTAATAATGCCCCAATTAGATCTGACTAACTTAGATAATTGGTGACTATAATTATTATTTTTTAAATAACATAGGCCGCATTCAGGCAGCGCTCAAGAGCTAGTGGAGGCGCTTTCGCTTCACTTCCAGCGATGACGTGGCGCTAGCTGACGTCACAAGCAAGGGAGCTTAGAAAAAACGTTTGCATGCGCAAAGGGATCTGCTGCACAATAATGGACTTTGCGCATGCAAACGTTTTTTCTAAGCTCCCTTGTAGCTGTTACACAACACCGTTGTTACGCCGAGAATGGTTTCCCCAGTGTTTCTGGTTTTCCTGCCTCTCGGCAAACATCGGAACTCTGACCCACCTCCATTCAGCTGCTCTCAGCTCAGCCTCTGTAGCTTATCCTGCCCCATTCAGCTAATAATAAATAAAGATATAAGGGCTGCAGCTCCCATCACTCACATGGGGCAGGTTAAGCTACAGGGGCTGAGCTGAGAGCAGCTGAATGGAGGTGGGTCAGAGTTTTTGATGTTTGCCGAGAGGCAGGGGAACAGAAACACTGGGGAAACCATTCTAGGCGTAACACCGGTGCTCTAATAATTAAACCCGGAAGTTTAATTGCCAAAGGGGGTTATTGTGTCTGTTGTCAACATCTGCTTGTACATTACATTGCACCAAATGCGTTAGAAAGGGCAGCGCTAATGTATAATTGTGATCAACATGGCACATTTAATGTCATCTGTTTTCTACACATATTCACTGGGGAAACCAATCTCGGCATAACACCGGATAAGCCTGACAGCAGCATTTAGTACAGGGCAAAGTGGAGATAGGTTAAGTAACCTATCTCCTTGTTAAGTAACCTATCTCCTTGTTAAGTAACCTATCTCCTTGTTAAGTAACCTATCTCCACTTTGCCCTGTACTAAATGCTGCTGTCAGGCTTATGCACCTCACCTGTCCCTCCTCTGCTGCTTATAAAAACATGTCAGCCTCCACAGCAACACGTGTGTGGAGGCTGCCATGTTGCCAAGCATCTGAGCTTGCTCTGAAAAGTCCCAGCTTTTCCAGCACGCTGGAAGCGCAGGGACTTACGTGAGCAGAACGCTCAAAAAACGCCCAGCCTTTCACTTGCAAGTGTGCAGAAAACGATCCAAGCGAGTCCCAGTTCGCTTGGAGCGCTGCCCGAACGCGGCCAAAGTTACATTTTTGTCATCCTCTTCCTTCCTCTTTTTCTGTAACAGAGGCTCTTATGTAAAGCCCTTGATTTTGTTCAGCACATGCTAAATTAATTATCTATAACACCCTCTCTGATGGAATTTATCGTTCATATTGTTGCACACTATAAAAATATCACCTATGAAGTTTCTATAAAATATAAAGTTCTGATACATCCATAGTATATTCTTCAAAATTATTCATATAGATATTTGTGTAGGTGAGGGTCATATTTGACGCCATAGCAGTCCTAGTCACTTAAACGTAAACAAAACTTCTCAAATTTGAAATTAATTTTTCTCAAACTGAAGTTCCACACACCAAAAAAAAAAAAAATCAGTGGATAGCCAGTTAAAGGGACATCAATTTTTTTCTTTCATGATTTAAAAAGAGCAAGTATTTTAAACAACTTTTTAATTTACTTCTATTATCTAATTTGTTTAATTCTCTTGATAGCTTTTGCTGAAAAGCATATCTAGATATGCTCAGTAGCGGCTGATTGGTGGCTGCACATAGATGCCCCGTGTTATTGGCTCACCCATGTGCATTGCTATTTCTTCAACAAAAGATATCTAAAGAATTAAGCAAATTAGATAATAAATTGGGATATTGTTTAAAACTGTATTCTCTATATGAATCATGAAAAAAATATTTTGGGTTTAATGTCACTTTAAGCATGTTCTGTTGAGACTATGGGATTATGTTGTACAATCTTGTTACATCAAATGTTACTGCCATGACAGGTGTTTGTCTAAAAGAGTGATTTCTGCCCCTGCTGCAGTTAGGCGTACTGTAACTTTAAGGACCATGAGTCCATTTAAGAATAAATATTGTCCACAATGCTTCTGTGTGCAAAAATGGAGAGGGAAATACACCAGGATCGTTGGAATATAAAACAAATTCCAATCATCACAAAGAGCAAATCCACAGGTAAGGTTATTTGTCCTACTAAGACTGACAAGTTGCTTGCTATGTTCATAGGTGGTAGATATCCTTGTCTCAAATATATCACACCCAGCGTTTTTAAATGCACTGCGTTACTCCGGTATCTCCAATTGCAGACTACGGAGGCCGTGGTATGTCCGGGTGTGATATATTTGAGACGAGGATATCTTGTCTGAACATTTAGCCACCAATTAGTAAGCACTACCCAGGTGCTGAACCAAAAATGAGCTGACTCCTAAGCCTACATTCTTGCTTTTCAAATAAAGATACTAAGAGAAAAAGAAAAATTGAAAATAGGAGTAAATTAGAAAGTTGCTTAAAATTGCATGCTCTATCTGAATCATGAAAGAAAACATTTGGGTTTCATATCCCTATGAATTGATCATTAAGTTACCAATATCAGGGAGTATGCCCTCTTATCCTTGTGAATGTTTCTGACCTCTCTGGGCACTAGTGGTTGGTAGTTAATGGTCTTAGTAGTATTTGTCTTCTACATCTTAAAAATCTAGTAGGTCTAGAGTGTACTCTCTCCATGTTTATCTTTACAATCAGCATTCACTGTTAATTTCCTATTTTTAAATTCAATACGATCAGGCTTATAAGCATCAACTTTCATTAACATTTTTTAGCCAATCTTCAGATTAATCAAATATCAATATAGGGATAGACTGGTGCTCAACTGTATTAATTTGAGTAGTAAATTTAGTAATCTAGTGACTTCATTCATTATTAATAAATAATCATTTAGAAAAGTTTATCTACAGATATGTCCCATTATAGTCTATGGAGAGTTATGTAGATAAATCATTACATTTGTTTGTTTTTTCTGAAGGATTGTGATAATCCTTTAAATCAGATCCAATGAATCCAATGAGTATCTGACACCATCTTATACAGAAGTCATAATTGTTCCTTTCTATAGTAGGGATGTTGTTTATCCTAAATCACCTGGATATATTTCCTGTGATACTCAGATACTGATCGTGTAGCTCTAAACCAATATGTCTCTATTTAGGTTCTATAATCTCATTATATAGTTGTAAAGCTGCTACTTCGGCAACAGTATCAATCACAGGTGTTGATAATAAAATTACACAAGCATCAATGTAAAGGGATGCACCTTGAGGATTGTCTGTGATTGTCAATTCAGTGGCATCTCCTGTAGTTTGTGGTACACTATGGCTTATATAGATTAGAATCCAAAAAAGTGAGGATGGAAAAGTTCAGTCTTCTAGAGCAGTGTTTCTCAACCGCGGCCCTCAAGTACCTCCAACAGGCCAGGTTTACATGATAGCTGAACTAGAGCACAGGTGAAATAATCAGCTGATCAGTAACCATGGTAACTCATCTGTTCTCACCCATAAGCTGATTATTTTGACTGTGCTCTAGTTCAGTTAAAATCAAAACCTGGACTGTAGGGGGTACAAGAGGTATCAGAATGAAAATATTACTAGGTGGGTGTTGCCAGTCTACACATAAACAGTGCACAATCATAGACCCAGTGTCAAATAGGTACACCAAAGGGTGCTTAAGTCAATAAATTCCAATATATAGATTAACCTTTTAATGCCGTTATGCCGTTGTATTCCGTCACAACGGCACTGGGCTTTAAAGCCGTTATGACGGAATATAGCGTCATTGCAAATGGCTGTCCTGAAGCCTACTAGGCTTGCAGGATTTGATCGCGGTCTGGAGGGCGTTCCTAGCGTCTTAGGGACGCCCCCCAGACCCGATCCCATCATTGAAATCTCTCTATCTTTTGCACGATCGCGTAATTTCAATTTGTCTTCATCGGAATGCTGTTCCGATGTAGACTTTTTAACCCGGTCATAAAAGGGTTAAAGGGACACTAAATACCATGTCATTACAACACATTAATGTTGTGTTGCTATAAAATTACATATCAGCCAAGTCTTAACGTTTGTAAAACAAATTAACATAATTTTTACTGCAATTATGTTTCAATAGCCACACTCCACTCACCATTTGCCTTATTTAGAGGGACCAATCTGGGCTTTAGTCCACACACAACAAGAATAGCCATGGTCATAAAGTTAGTATAAAGTATATATATAAAAATATGTTTTGTAGTTGTTATCTAATAAAGCCACTTTGGGATATATACGTAGCCGAGCAACCCTTGAAAAGTCAGCAGGGTGCATTCCAAGTTCAAAGAATTAGAAATTGCTCAATTTTCAGAGCTAAATTACAATAAAAGGGGACAAAATAAAAAATGAAAATATATTGAAAAGTTATTTCATTACACACAACTAAACATTTTATATAAAAATATCAAGGTGTTTACTGTAACATTAAAGGGACATGAAACCCAAAATTTGATGATTCAGACAGAACATACAATTTTAAACAACTTTCCAATTGTTTTTATTACTTAATTTGCTTCTTCTCTTGTTATCCTTTGCTGAAATGTTTATCTAGGAAATCTCAGGGGCAGCAAAGAACCTAGGTTCTAGCTGCTGATTGGTGGCTGTATATATATATATATATATATATATATATATTCTCTGTGAAGGGGCATAGTGTGCTAAAAGAGTATGCACCCTGAGTGGCACTGAAAATGAACAGGCACGGAAGTTGTTCTAGCTTTTGTTCTGTCTCAGCTGAGTCCATCTCTTTCTCTCTTTATATTTATGCAAATTGCTCTTGGGTCTCCCTTAGAGTAAAAGGGGAAACTAGACGTGGACTCCTTGCACACATGCCCTTAGAGAGATGCGGCTGCACCTCACTGACGAGGCCCACAGAAGGCCGAAACGATCGTCTGGGGTTGTTGTTTCTCTTGTTCAGAGAAGAATTGCCTGGTATTTTGGTGCTGTACTGTTATTGGGCAGGGTCAGACTGATATGCTACAGGATATTTTTTCTCTGTGAAGGGGCATAGTGTGCTAAAAGAATATGCACCCTGAGTGGCACTGAAAATGAACAGGCACAGAAGTTTTTCTAGCTTTTGTTCTGTCTCAGCTGATTTGCTTATTTGGAGGAACCAATCTGAGCTTCAGTCCACAGACAACAAGAATAGCCACTGTCAAAGTTAGAATACAATTCTTTGGTTTGCAGTCGTTATCTGATAAAGTAAATTAGAGATAGCTATACAGCAGGATTAGCCTTGAGAAGTCAGCAGGGTGCATTTCATGTTATGAGAATTAGAAATTGCTCAATTTTCAGAGCTAAATTACACGAAAAGGGGACAAAACAAATAATGAAATGTATATTGCAAAGTTGTTTAATTATGCATAACTAAACATTTTATATAAAAATCGCGAAGTGCTTACGGTCTCTTAAAAATGCATCACAAGTATTTTATGAGCCTCAGGGTTATAAATGAGTTTTAAAGGAGCACAATATGCATATTAGCAACTGCAGTTAATTCCTATTTCATTCTTATTTGTCTTTTATGTTTATTTTTTCCCCTTTTTTGACACTCTAAGCTCTCATACTGGAAAGGTGTGTCAGATTGTATGTGTGTGTGAGAGACTGTGTGTGTCAGTGTGTGACTGTATGAGAAAGCATTTAATGTGATTGTGCATAAGTGTTATGTGTGTGTGAGAGAGTTTGTGTGTCAGTGTGTGACTGTTTGAGAGAGTATTTAATGTGATTGTGCAATAGTGTGTGTGTGCATGTGAGAGAGACTGTGTGTGTCAGTGTGTGAGGGTGTGACTGTATGAGAAAGTATTTAATGTGATTGTGCAATAGTGTTATGTGTGTGTGAGAAACTGTGTTTCAGTGTGTGACTGTATGAAAGAGTATTTAATGTGATTGTGCAATAGTGTTATGTGTGTGTGAGAAACTGTGTTTCAGTGTGTGACTGTATGAAAGAGTATTTAATGTGATTGTGCAATAGTGTTATGTGTGTGTGAGAAACTGTGTTTCAGTGTGTGACTGTATGAAAGAGTATTTAATGTGATTGTGCAATAGTGTTATGTGTGTGTGAGAAACTGTGTTTCAGTGTGTGACTGTATGAAAGAGTATTAAGGTGAGGAGGCTGCATTCCCTCGTCCAATACATGTATAACACCCAACAACCAGTGTGTGAGAGACTGTGTGTGTCAGTGTGTGAGTGTGTCAGAGAGTATTTATTGTGATTGTGCAATAGAGTGTATGTGTGTGTGAGAGAGTTTGTGTGTCAGTGTGTGACTGTTTGAGAGAGTATTTAATGTGATTGTGCAATAGTGTGCATGTGAGAGACTGTGTGCATGTGAGAGAAAGTATTTAATGTAATTGTGCAATAGTGTTATGTGTGTGTGAGAAACTGTGTTTCAGTGTGTGACTGTATGAAAGAGTATTAAGGTGAGGAGGCTGCATTCCCTCGTCCAATACATGTATAACACCCAACAACCATAACCCCCGATCCCCATTTCTCTTATCTAATTCTTATCTAAAATAAAAACACAGACACAGTAGTTATGGCGAAATGTGGAAAGGTCACGATTTTATTACTTAATTGAATTTTGCTACCTTTAAACTATATCTTGCAAAATTCAGCCATAAATCAAACTCAAAATAAACACCAAATAATGCCCTTGCATTAAAAACCAGAATTTTGGGAACCACGCCTAGGGGGGTGTAACAACTACCCCCCCCCCCTGGCAGGGCAGTTTGGAGAAGGGAGAACCCACGGCATAGTCCCCCCCCTAGATAGACCACCGGATCACCCCTCAGGGCTGGGTATGCCGCGGGATCCTCCCACCTCCCCTTCTGCCCCGCCCACTTCACCGCTTGCTGCGATTGTATGCTCAATACTACGTTAAAAAACAGCTGCCGTTTTCTATCCTCCAGTCAGCGTAGACCGCCAGGTCACCTGCTGCCCTTCGGTTGCGCTGTGTTCTTCCCCTTATTGAGGAGCACGGGCGGTCTTACTGCGACTCAACCAATTAGTCAACGTCCTGCCCTTAGCCGTGCAAGTACTGCCTTCTCACATGACCTCTCCGGTTATTGCATCGTGCTCTGCTGCGTCTAGGGTGGGAGGGTGGGAAACAAAGAAAAAAGGTTAGTGACTCCTTCCAGCCATCCACTTCCTTATAACACCTTTACCTCCAGCTCCACCCCTGTCTCTGCTCCTGACCAATGCCTGCTCTCCTTATCTCTGCCTCATCCCCCACACCTGGCACACCTAGATTCCCCTTTTGTTCTCTCCCAGCAGCCCCTCCCTTATGACGTTCCCCTCGCATCCGCTCCCTGCACTAGTTTAAGGTGAGGAGGCTGCATTCCCTCGTCCAATACATGTATAACACCCAACAACCATAACCCCCGATCCCCATTTCTCTTATCTAATTCTTATCTAAAATAAAAACACAGACACAGTAGTTATGGCGAAATTTGGAAAGGTCACGATTTATTACTTAATTGAATTTTGCTACCTTTAAACTATATCTTGCAAAATTCAGCCATAAATCAAACTCAAAATAAACACCAAATAATGCCCTTGCATTAAAAACCAGAATTTTGGGAACCACGCCTAGGGGGGTGTAACAACTACCCCCCCCCTGGCAGGGCAGTTTGGAGAAGGGAGAACCCACAGCATAGTCCCCCCCCTAGATAGACCACCGGATCACCCCTCAGGGCTGGGTATGCCGCGGGATCCTCCCACCTCCCCTTCTGCCCCGCCCACGTGTCGTGCACAAACTTCACCGCCACCAAAAAGAGCCCCTCTTTCGGCCAACTCTTTCCACCATTCGTGACCTTTCCTTACCTTCACCAACTCTTGGCACATCCCTCTGATGTCCACCAGCAGCTGGTCATTTCCCTCATCCGTTAGATGCACTCCATCCCGTCTGAATAGCTCCTCCTTTCTCGCTGCTATCAGTGGGTGCTCTACCACTCTACCCCCTATTTCCTTCATAACCTTTGCTGCCACCTGGTTCACTTTTCTCCTCGATCTATATCCTGCTTTGCTCGTGTACGAGTTCCGCCAGAATATCCTCGAAACTATATTGGACCATATTGCCCTCACTGATGGCCATGCCACCCTCAACCATCTCATTGTTCCTGCCACTTTCTCTTCTAGCTCTCTAAGTGGGTAAGCACCTATGTCGTTCCCCCCCAGATGTATAATTATGGCGTCCGGACACCCCCATCTTCTCCTTGCCAGCTGTATTGTAGGCACTAACTCGTCCCACATCATGCCTCTTTTTCCTACCCATCTAATGCTAACTTCCTTGTGCGACAGTCCCAAATTTACTCCCTGCGCCGATGCTGCTGCCCTAGCCTGTGCCCAATAGACGTAGGAATGCCCTACTATCCACACCCTTAACGCTTTGTCTGTAAAACAAAAAACAATTTAACCGTTAGAACATTTATAATAAGGCCTTACTCCTTTTGCACTCTTATGTAAGATTTGTACGCTGCAGATTTCCATCTCCCTAATTTCTTAATTTGTGCCTCTGAACAACCCCTACCCGCTGCGGCGGTCGCTGCTCCTATTCTGAATGAATGCGGCGCAATGTGTGCCTCTTTCCACCCCAATTTCTTAACCACCCTTTGTAATATGCTTTTAAACTGGAAGATTGTTACATCCGAACCGTCTGCATGCCTCAGAAATGTGCGGCCCCCTTTCCTCCTTGCTATCAGGTATTCCTTAACACAAGCCACCGGACACAGTGTTCCCCCTGTTTTAGCCATATTTAGCCATGCCCCTTTTCCTTCCTTGTCTGTTTTAGATCGTCTTACCAATATTAGCACGGCTTCTTCTCCACATCTGACATCCCCTGTCTCTACACCCCCTTTACCTATTTTTCTGTTTTTTGGTAACAGCTCCCCTATCCTCATTGCTCCGTGAAATGCTACTAAAAAAGCCGTTCTGAAAATAAGCGCCTCGTCCCTGTTTGCACATACTCCTTCTAGTGCCCCTATCATTTTCTGTAATCTAACCTCAGTTATTGGTTCCCTTTTATCCACTTCCTTCTCTTCCCCTCTTCCCCATGCCCTTGCGATTTTCTTTACTATAAACTTCCTGGACCAATCTATTCCCCCGTATAGCTGCGAACAGTATGAAATCCCTGCTAACACTGCGCTCAATCTCCCCTTCTTTACACCTTCTCTCCGCAGCGCCATCAACCATTCTAAAAATCTTCCTTCCTCCCCTCCTTTCGCCTCCTCCCTATGCTTGCACCATTGTCCCCAATATTTCCTGTACACTGCCCATGTGCTTGGTGCCAAGGCTTTTTCGACCAGTTCCTCGATTCCTTCTATCCGCTGCCATTCTGCCAAAGAAGCATAGGGCAACATTCACCTTCCTGTCTGGCATTGGGTGCTAGCTCCCTAAACTCCTTCCACTTAAAACGGGATAGCGCATCAGCAACTACGTTTTTGAACCCCGGAATATGCTTGGCCCTGACACATATATTATGTTTTAAACATTTCAGAACCAAGTACCTTAGGTACTTAACTACTGGCATTGATGATGCTGATAGCTGATTGATGATTTCGACCACCCCCATGTTGTCGGACCAGCATATTATTGTCCTATTCGCTAGCTCCCCGCCCCATAGCTCCATGGCCACCACTATGGGAAATAGTTCCAGCAGCACCAAATTCTTAATCCACCCCATTTCCTTCCAGCTCTCTGGCCATTCTCCTGCGCACCACCTCCCTTGGAAATATGCTCCATAACCCTTTCCCCCTGCCGCGTCCGTGTATAGCTCCAAATCTACCGCGGGCGCCACCTCCTGCCATATGCGCACCCCATTGAATTCCTGCAAAAACTGGTCCCATACTTTCAGGTCGTCCCTCATCTCCTTTGTTACCCTAATCATATGCTCCGGCTTTTTTGCGCCCCTTGTGCTGATTTCCAATCGCCTTTTGAAAATCCTCCCTATTGGTATTACCTTACATGCAAAGTTTAACACCCCCAAAGTTTTCTGCATCTCCCTTAGTGTTACTTTTTTACGCGTTGCCATCCATGCTATCATCTCCCTAGCTTTTTCTACCTTATCCTCGGGTAGTTCACATTGCCCTTTCAGCGAATCTATTGTTATGCCTAGGAAAGCGAGTCTCGCGCAAGGGCCCTCCGTCTTTTTGTCTGCCACCGGGACCCCCATCTCTTCGAACAAACCTATCAGCCCCTTCTTCATGCCTTCGCACCTGTCAGTGCCCGCCCTCCCTACTACCATGAAATCATCCAGGTAGTGGACTATTGAGTCCCTCTTTTGCCTTGCAACCGCTAACCAGTGCAGAAAAGTGCTAAACTTCTCGAAAAATGAGCATGATATCGAGCACCCCATTGGAAGGCATTTATCCACGTAGAACTGCCCTTCGAATTTGCACCCCATCAGTTTAAAACTATCAGGATTAAGCGGCAGTAGCCGAAAAGCCGATTCAATGTCTATTTTTGCCATCATGGCCCCTCTCCCCGCATTCCTTACCAACTGCACTGCGCTGTCAAACGATTGGTACTGCACCGCTGCCTCTGCTTTATCGATAGCATCATTTACCAACCTACCCTTTGGGTATGATAAGTGATGTATCATGCAATATTTCCCTTCCTCCTTCTTGGGCACCACCCCCAGGGGTGAAATAATTAGCTCTGCTATTGGCTTTTCTGCGAATGGGCCCGCCATCCTCCCACATTCTACCTCCTTCCCTAGCTTCTCCTTCAGTACCCCCGGGAGTTCCGCTGCTGATTTCAGGTTTCTAGCTTTCATCGCACCCGCTACCACCCCTTTTACTGGGACTGTAAAACCTTTACTTAATCCTTCAATTAATAAATCTCTATCCTCTATGATAGGGTATGCTTGCAACTCGCGAACCAGTCTATCTATTCTCAGAGGGGTTGGCGCCAATCCCCCCAATTTGTCCTCCACCCGCGTTTCCTTGGCTCCGAAAGGACTGCTTCCCATACCCGAAGTTACCCCCATTCTTTCTGCAGTCTACCCCAGGGTGCGCCCCGCCACAGTATCTGCAAATGTGCCTGAACCTGCATGCGCCCCCCCCTATCGCACTTTTTCTCATTGTATGCTCAGCACTCTTTGTTGTCAGTTCTCCCGCTCTTATTTGTATTAAACGATGCGCCCCGCACCCCGTGGGGCCAATCCTGTACCCTCATTACCCTGGTGTATAGGTCTAATATCTTTATACCAAAGTCCCTCCTTCCTTTGTCTCCTAATTGCAAGTTACCCTTCCTAAACTCTGTGTCGTAGTCCTTCCACGCAAACCCCCCATATGTCGTGTAACATTCTGCAATGAAATGGATGTACCTCAACATGCCCTTCACTTTCCCCGGGTTGGCAGTTAAAAAACACTCTGCATATATAAGTATCCCTTTCACCCATTCTGTAAATGTTTGCTTCCCCTTCTTCCCTTTACCATCCTCGCCCCTAGATTTAACAGCCGCTGCCTCCCTAGTAATTTCGAATATGTCCACATATTTCCCTTTCTGCGCCCTGGCAATTATCTTTGCTTTTAAATGCGTTGTTAGTGGCATTAACAATGTTCCCGTTACCTCATCATCCCCGTTAAACACCTCTCCTGTCTCCTCCTGCTCTTGCTCTGTTAGCCCCTTCCTTGCCCCTTTTCCTTGCTTTGCATATATTTTCCTTACTATCTTTAATATCCGCTTCTCCCCTTCCCCTTTTACATTCTCATCTTCCGAGTCAAACTCAGATGAACTATCTGACACATTACTGTTCAAGCACAATAGTTTCTTACCTTGCTTTGCCCCTTGGTCACCGCTTGCTGCACCAGTTGCTGCCACCTGTTTTGCAGCTCCTGTTTCCAGTTCTCATACTGGGGTTGTTTCTGCTACCACAACATTTTCCCCCGCATTGCTGCTGGGTACTTCCGTTGGCTCCTGCTGCTGTGCTCGTTCCGGTGGGCATACCTCCTTTTCGGTGCTCTGTGGGGATAACATAGAAACATTAGTATTCCTTCCTACTTCCTGTGCTCCCGTTGCTTGTACCATTCTCCCCTTCCTACTGGAGTCAGCCATTCTTACCTCGTCCTGCCCCCTGACCCCCCTCCCTCTTTCTGCCTCCCTCATTTGTCCCTCTCCCATTTCCACCCCTGTTTCCATCTCCCTTATTTCTGCCTCCTCCTCTATTAACCTATAGCTATTCCCCTCCGAGTCTCTGATCACCCTCCTGTCTCCCATACTCCCCCCCATTCCTCTAGTTCTCTTCTGTGGCCTAATGCCATCCTCCCCCCCTCTCCTGAATACCTCTATCCTACTGGGCTCCCCATAGCCCCCCCTCGCTGCCCATGCTCCCCTCTCAGCTCCCTGTCTCCAGTTATTCCCCTGCCCCCAGTTTTCCCATGCTCCCTCCCTCCACTCCCTTGGCCCGTTTCTTATCTCCCACAGGTGCTCCCTCGGCCCACCGGGACCGTACGAATCTTCCTCTGTCCCCCATCCCCCCCACCCGTATCCCTGCTGAGATGCTCCCATTGAGAATGGGCCTCTGCCCCACCCGTTACCGCCCGCCGCGTAAGCTCCACCGCCCAATACACCCTGCTCCCAAGATGGCCGCCCCCATTGAGGCATTTCCGCCCCACGCTCGCCGTGTGCGCGCGCGCGTACGTCGCGCCCCATGTGACCACCCCTTAACCTATCGTCACCGGGGCCCCTCCTCGCCACGGTGACGTCAATTGGGCCTGCTCGCTGCGCTACCATTATGGGGCTATGCGGCTCGCTTGCGTTCCTAACGCCGGGAGGAAAATTGTGTGTGCTGCAGCCGCCCCCCTGACCCAGCGGAATGGACATGGCGCTAGATGCGGGACTCCCCCTGAACAACACTGGACTACCCCCGCTACCACCAGGGGATACGCCTGTTCCCTCCGCTGCAACGGAAACACTGGCGAGCGGCCCCGTAACAGCTCCTGCGCTCCCCCTGCATGGGGTGCTAACCCCCCCCTGGCTTACCTGAGCGGCCGACACCGCACCAACCTCCACCGTACCTCCTCCGGATACCACCTCTCCTTGGACTGTCTGCTGTTCCTTCCTGCTTTTTTGCATCCTCTTGATCTTCTTCTGAGCCTGGATCGCCCTGGTCTTCCAGACTGTCTCACCTTCATCCAAGTATCTCCTTGGGATTCTCCTGTTCCTTGCGGTCATCTTGAAAACTTCTTCTCTGCAACAAAGAAAAAAGGTTAGTGACTCCTTCCAGCCATCCACTTCCTTATAACACCTTTACCTCCAGCTCCACCCCTGTCTCTGCTCCTGACCAATGCCTGCTCTCCTTATCTCTGCCTCATCCCCCACACCTGGCACACCTAGATTCCCCTTTTGTTCTCTCCCAGCAGCCCCTCCCTTATGACGTTCCCCTCGCATCCGCTCCCTGCACTAGTTTTAATGTGATTGTGCAATAGTGTTATGTGTTTGTGAGAAACTGTGTTTCAGTGTGTGACTGTATGAAAGAGTATTTAATGTGATTGTGCAATAGTGTTATGTGTGTGTGAGAGACTGTGTGTGTCAGTGTGTGAGTGTGTCAGAGAGTATTTAATGTGATTGTGCAATAGAGTGTATGTGTGTGTGAGAGAGTTTGTGTGTCAGTGTGTGACTGTTTGAGAGAGTATTTAATGTGATTGTGCAATAGTGTGCATGTGCATGTGAGAGACTGTGTGAGTCAGTGTGTGAGTGTGTGACTGTATGAGAAAGTATTTAATGTAATTGTGCAAATGTGTGTGTGTGTGTGAGAGAGAGAGACTGTGTGTGTCAGTGTGTGAGTGTGTCAGAGAGTATTTAATGTGATTGTGCAATAGAGTGTATGTGCGTGTGACAGACTGTGTGTGTCAGTGTGGGAGTGTGTCAGAGAGTATTTAATGTGATTGTGCAATAGTGTGTATATGCATGTGAGAGACTGTGTGTGTCAGTGTGTGAGTGACTGTATGAGAAAGTATTTAAGGTGATTGTGCAATAGTGTTATGTGTGTGTGAGAGACTGTGTGTCAGTGTGTGACTGTATGAGAGAGTATTTAATATGATTGTGCAATAGAGTATATGTGCGTGTGAAAGATTGTGTGTGTCAGTGTGTCAGAGAGTATTTAATGTGATTGTGCAATAGTGTGTATGTGCGTGTGAGAGACTGTGTGTTTCAGTGTGTGACTGTATGAAAGAGTATTTAATGTGATTGTGCAATAGTGTTATGTGTGTGTGTGAGAGACTGTGTGTGTCAGTGTGTGAGTGTGTCAGAGAGTATTTATTGTGATTGTGCAATAGAGTGTATGTGTGTGTGAGAGAGTTTGTGTGTCAGTGTGTGACTGTTTGAGAGAGTATTTAATGTGATTGTGCAATAGTGTGCATGTGAGAGACTGTGTGTGTCAGTGTGTGAGGGTGTGACTGTATGAGAAAGTATTTAATGTAATTGTGCAATAGTGTTATGTGTGTGTGAGAAACTGTGTTTCAGTGTGTGACTGTATGAAAGAGTATTTAATGTGATTGTGCAATAGTGTTATGTGTTTGTGAGAAACTGTGTTTCAGTGTGTGACTGTATGAAAGAGTATTTAATGTGATTGTGCAATAGTGTTATGTGTGTGTGAGAGACTGTGTGTGTCAGTGTGTGAGTGTGTCAGAGAGTATTTAATGTGATTGTGCAATAGAGTGTATGTGTGTGTGAGAGAGTTTGTGTGTCAGTGTGTGACTGTTTGAGAGAGTATTTAATGTGATTGTGCAATAGTGTGCATGTGCATGTGAGAGACTGTGTGAGTCAGTGTGTGAGTGTGTGACTGTATGAGAAAGTATTTAATGTAATTGTGCAAATGTGTGTGTGAGAGAGAGACTGTGTGTGTCAGTGTGTGAGTGTGTCAGACAGTATTTAATGTGATTGTGCAATAGAGTGTATGTGCGTGTGACAGACTGTGTGTGTCAGTGTGGGAGTGTGTCAGAGAGTATTTAATGTGATTGTGCAATAGAGTGTATATGCATGTGAGAGACTGTGTGTGTCAGTGTGTGAGTGACTGTATGAGAAAGTATTTAAGGTGATTGTGCAATAGTGTTATGTGTGTGTGAGAGACTGTGTGTCAGTGTGTGACTGTATGAGAGAGTATTTAATATGATTGTGCAATAGAGTATATGTGCGTGTGAAAGATTGTGTGTGTCAGTGTGTCAGAGAGTATTTAATGTGATTGTGCAATAGTGTGTATGTGCGTGTGAGAGACTGTGTGTTTCAGTGTGTGACTGTATGAAAGAGTATTTAATGTGATTGTGCAATAGTGTTATGTGTGTGTGAGAAACTGTGTTTCAGTGTGTGACTGTATGAAAGAGTATTTAATGTGATTGTGCAATAGTGTTATGTGTGTGTGTGAGAGACTGTGTGTGTCAGTGTGTGAGTGTGTCAGAGAGTATTTATTGTGATTGTGCAATAGAGTGTATGTGTGTGTGAGAGAGTTTGTGTGTCAGTGTGTGACTGTTTGAGAGAGTATTTAATGTGATTGTGCAATAGTGTGCATGTGAGAGACTGTGTGTGTCAGTGTGTGAGGGTGTGACTGTATGAGAAAGTATTTAATGTAATTGTGCAATAGTGTTATGTGTGTGTGAGAAACTGTGTTTCAGTGTGTGACTGTATGAAATAGTATTTAATGTGATTGTGCAATAGTGTTATGTGTTTGTGAGAAACTGTGTTTCAGTGTGTGACTGTATGAAAGAGTATTTAATGTGATTGTGCAATAGTGTTATGTGTGTGTGAGAGACTGTGTGTGTCAGTGTGTGAGTGTGTCAGAGAGTATTTAATGTGATTGTGCAATAGAGTGTATGTGTGTGTGAGAGAGTTTGTGTGTCAGTGTGTGACTGTTTGAGAGAGTATTTAATGTGATTGTGCAATAGTGTGCATGTGCATGTGAGAGACTGTGTGTGTCAGTGTGTGAGTGTGTGACTGTATGAGAAAGTATTTAATGTAATTGTGCAAATGTGTGTGTGTGTGAGAGACTGTGTGTGTCAGTGTGTGAGTGTGTCAGAGAGTATTTAATGTGATTGTGCAATAGAGTGTATGTGCGTGTGACAGACTGTGTGTGTCAGTGTGGGAGTGTGTCAGAGAGTATTTAATGTGATTGTGCAATAGTGTGTATATGCATGTGAGAGACTGTGTGTGTCAGTGTGTGAGTGACTGTATGAGAAAGTATTTAAGGTGATTGTGCAATAGTGTTATGTGTGTGTGAGAGACTGTGTGTCAGTGTGTGACTGTATGAGAGAGTATTTAATATGATTGTGCAATAGAGTATATGTGCGTGTGAAAGATTGTGTGTGTCAGTGTGTCAGTGTGTCAGAGAGTATTTAATGTGATTGTGCAATAGTGTGTATGTGCGTGTGAGAGACTGTGTGTGTCAGTGTGTGACTGTATGAGAGAGTATTAAATGTGATTGTGCAATAGAGTATATGTGTGTGAGAGAGCCTGTGTGTGTCAGTGTGTGAGTGTGTCAGAGAGTATTTAATGTGATTGTGCAATAGTGTGTATGTGCGTGTGAGAGTGTGTGTGTCAGTGTGCGAGTATATGAGAGAGTATTTAATGTGATTGTGTAATAGTTTGTATGTGCGTGTGAGAGACTGTGTGTGTCAGTGTGTGAGTGTGTGACTGTATGAGAGAGTATTAAATGTAATTCTGCAATAGAGTATATGTGTGTGTGAGAGACTGTGTCAGTGTGTGACTGTATGAGAGAGTATTTAATGTGATTGTGCAACAGTGTGTATGTGCGTATGAGAGACTGTGTGTGTCAGTGTGTGAGTGTGTGACTGTATGAGAGAGTATTAAATATGATTGTGCAATAGAGTATATGTGCGTGTGAGAGACTGTGTGTGTCAGTGTGTAAGTGTGTGTGTGTGTGAGAGACTGTGTGTGTCAGTGTGTGACTGTATGAGAGAGTATTTAATGTGATTGTGCAATAGTGTGTATGTGCGTATGAGAGACTGTGTGTTTCAGTGTGTGAGTGCAAAATACAAGAGCAAGTATCCTCCAATACGCTAACAGTAGTATAGGAATAATAGTAGCAGTATGCAGTAAAGCTTGAAAGATGCTGGCTGAATAAAGCGGTGGGCTAAAGTGGTGTTCTAGGCAGGTAGGAAAGCAGGCAGGCTAACATGCATAAAGGGAAGCCACGGCATAGAGCAGAGAATGCAATATTTGCAGACACAGCTGGTGTCACAAGCCAAACAGGGGTCACGAAAGAGACTCACTCTGTTATCTGGCTGGTTCTTCGATCCTCATTAAGCCATATACGAAATCCCAAGAATCACAGTCTATCTTCACTGCTCTGCCTCTATTGCTGGTAAACCCAATTCCTCAACCACAGCCTCATACGTCCGCGGAAAACCGTCAGCTTCAACCGCGCTCTTCTCAGGGATCAAGCGTTTTCCAGCTCATCTGTGTACAGCCTCACTCCCGCTACTGGATACGTCACAAGGTCCTTCTGGTGGCGGGTGCAAGCTCTTCCGTGCTTGTAAAGATATATAAGAAAAAATGGGCGACCAGGGATATATGAAGGTAGCAATATGTCTGGCGTGTTTCGGCTTCAGAAATCGTGCCGTAATCATAGACCATAGATTACTGCTACCAGTATGTCATGCTCACTGTTCCTTTAATTGGGAATATCCGCCCCTTTAACCTCTCTATAAAAAGTACAACCTTCCCATGATACTTTGCTTGATTATTCTTTGTATGAGACACCTTCGTTTTCAAACAGTTCTCTTTGCAAAGTTATCAGCCCTTGAGATTCAGAGATTCAACCTGTTACCACTTAAAGTGTGGGTCTTTAATAACATTCCATTATACCTTTTCATCACTTGCTACTTTAAAGAACTTAATTTCTACCTACCGAAAGGACATCTTTATTTCAGTCAGCTGAACAACGCTGACCATGTTCTCGGACAACGAAGCCTTGTGTGATGTCACTCCCAGCTGTTACGCTCTCTCAGCTCACACCTCCGTGAACCACAGCCTCGATCTGGATCAAACACACGAGTTAAGCATTACGGAGATCTACCGCTTACTCACCCCAAAGCCTGCTTTACCCTCTGACAACTAGGACGCTATCACCAGATCGGATTCATCATAAACAGTGACCGCATATGCAAGTGAATCACAGCTCTCGGAAGCAAGACAAGATAAGTAACGCAGCATCCTTTCAGTAACTGTTTATACCAATCTGTTGCCTGTTATAATCTAATGATTTAATAACTTCATCTTACTTTCGCATATGAGCATCAGAGTCTCAGTTTAAAGGGTGTTTATGTAACTTTGTTCTATCAAAGCTAATATACACTGGTTTGGCAAATAAGATCTAAAGGCTCAAAACATAAAAGACACTGCATACTGAACTGAAGAGATACAATCAGCATTAAGACCTTCCTATGTGTATTCTTAACTATACCTGTCTACATAATTCTATACTTCCAGAGCTCATACACAGAATAACTGATTTGTTACTTTTGTGATCATCCTTCACAAACAAATTCTGAATAAACTCTGCAATTGTAACTAATCTCTCTCACTTTAAGCTCTAAGTGTAGGGCTGTATACAATTGCATACAAAATCTCTAAAACAAAAGGGTAATTATCCACATCTACTAAAGTGGATCTTTACACTATAATCAAGCCCAAAAAATATAACAAATATAACATTTGATTTAAAATGGATGCTCAGGAAATATCTAATCAGATAACATCCTTAAACCAGAAAATTGATATTTTGGCTCAGGGCCTAACAGAGGTTCAGAATGAGAATAATACACTAAAAAGAATCCTCAATGATTATGTCACACAAAAATCAACTGAATACCCAGAACGTCAAGTAAATCCTCCTATCCCTTTCACTGGAGATCGTATGAAATTCTGTGAATTTAGAAATGCTTGTTTTTTGATGTTCACTTTAAAACCCAGAACTTACCATAATGATTGAATCAAGGTCTGCACTGCCATATCGTATCTCTCAGGAGAACCAAGAGCATGGGCAGACAGATTTTTTGAGACCATTGATCCCATCTTGAACTCATTGGAGAATTTTTTTCATACAATGGCTATTCTATATGACGATATTAATAAGCAATTAACCGCTGAAAACAAGTTAAGATCCCTAAAACAGGGTAAAAGAGCTGTGGAAGATTACATCGCAGACTTCCAGCTCTGGGCTACTGATACACAATGGAATCCCATAAGTCTAAAAAATCAATTCGTTTGGGATTATCAGAACATCTAAAAGATGAACTCTCTAGAGTGGAATTCCCAGAAACCTTAGATGCACTCATAAAATTGTGTATTTCCATGGATAGGCGGTATAGAGAGAGAGATTGAAAGACAAATACCAGAAGTCACTCCCAGGAGACAATTCCAAACAAAGCATGAAAAAGTAACTTCTCATCCAGTACCCATGGAAATAGGTACCATTAAAGGGGACCATTAACCCAAGAAGAGAAGCAAAGAAGGCGACAAGCCAATTTATGCATGTACTGTGCTATCAAAGAACATGAGGTAGCAACTTGTCCCATACTTACTCGACTAAAAAGGGGTAAGTCACAACATATATGTCCAAAAGATTTATTACAAAAAAGAGACACTCATTTTTCACAAAAATTATCTTTACAATGGGATCTTCATCAGTTCCCGAGCGAAGCCATATTTGATTCAGGAGCATATGGGATGTTCATCGATCAATCAATTGTTAATATAAATAAAATTCCATGTGTGCAAAAAGCATCTCCTGTTTTTGTGCGTCTGATTGATAGCTCACAGTTCTTAAAAGGCCCCATAACACATCAAACCATACCCATATTAACAATCACTGAGGCTGGACATAAAGAATATATTATTTATGATATTATACCAGGTTCTTTACACCCAATAATTTTAGGATACCCCTGGTTACACAAACACAATCCAACTATAGACTGGTCAATAAACAACATAACATTTTCTTCACAATACTGCTTAAACACATGTTTCCCCAATTTAAATATTAGACACATTGAACCTCTTTTACCTACAGATTATAAAGACTTCACTGATGTGTTTAATTTAAAAAACACAGAGGTTTTACTACCACATAGGCCATTTGATTGCCCCATAGACACTAAACCTGGGGTTGAAATTCCTTCTGGCCGAATCTTTCCTCTTTCACAAAAAGAACTAAAACATTTAAGGGAGTATCTGGACGAAAATCTTCGGAAAGGGTTTATTTCCCCGTCCTCATCTCCCATAGCATCTGCAATATTTTTTGTCACTAACAAAGACGGAACCCTCAGACCAATTATAGATTATCGTGCATTGAATGCTGTAACAATAAAGAATAGGTACCCATTACCACTCATACCCGAGTTATTAGAACGCCTCAATGATGCAACCATCTTCACAAAATTAGATGTAAAAGGGGCGTACAATTTAATTCGAATGCGATCTGGTGATGAGTGGAAAACAGCATTTAAAACCCGATACGGGTTATTTCAATACAATGTAATGCCTTTTGGTTTGATGGTTTGACAAATGCGCCAGCAACATTCCAATATTTCATTAATGAAATATTTAAAGATCTCATGGATGTTTGCATTGTCGTGTACCTAGATGATATATTAATTATTCAAAAAGTATGAATGAACACAAAAAACATGTTAGATGGGTACTCGCAACATTAAGAGAACATCACCTATACGCCAAAATGGAGAAATGTTACTTCCATAAACAAACCATAAAATTTCTTGGATACATAATATCCCCAAATGGGATACAAATGGACCCAGAGAAACTCAAAGCCATACTAAATTGGCCTATTCCAAACTCTGTTAAGTCTCTACAAAGATTCCTAGGTTTTACAAACTTTTATAGGAAAATTATAAACAATTTTTCCTCAGTTGTACAACCCCTAACTCGTTTAACTGGAAAACATAAGTTTACTTGGAACGAAGAAGCCAACAAAGCTTTTCATCAACTTAAAAAACAATTTACTACAGCACCTTTATTACATCTACCTGATCCAGAACTACAATACTCCCTAGAGGTGGATGCATCTAACATTGGAATTGGAGCTATACTTTCTCAGCCAGACAAAGATTCCACACAACTCCACCCCATTGCTTATTATTCTAGGAGACTTACGCCCGCAGAAAAGAACTATTCTGTGGGAGACAAAGAATTATTGGCTGTAAAATCAGCATTGGAACACTGGAGACACCTATTAGAGGGAACAACTACACCTTTTCACATATATACTGATCATAAAAACCTTCAGTATTTGAAAAAGAATAAGACTTTGTCTTCCCGTCAGGTAAGATGGGCCCTTTTTCTTTATAGTTTAAATTTCATTTTGACTTACAGACCAGGGTCAAAAAACACAAAGGCTGATGCTCTGTCTAGATCTTTCAAAGTATCACCAGAGATTGACGAAAAGACATCCATAATACCTCCTTCTAAACTCCTAGCTACAATAACAACTATACAATCAGAGATCATTTCTATGCTACGCACTGACACTGAGATACCAGAAAACTGTATCCAAGATCCAGACACTGGATTGTATACTTATAATGGGTTGATATATGTTCCTAGATCTCTACGTTTACAAATGATAGAACAACACCACGATTCTCCATTAGCAGGACACCCTGGACTTTCAAAGACAAATGAATTAATTAGCAGGACCTTCTGGTGGCCGTGAATGAAAAAGGAGATACAAGATTATGTAAAACAGTGTCAGATCTGCACAATGAAAAAGAAGGAACACCATAAACCGTTTGGACTTCTTTCTCCCCTACCAATACCAGATAGACCATGGGACATGATAGCTATGGATTTTATAGTTGAATTGCCCGCATCCAACAATTACACTGCAATATTAGTAGTTGTAGATCATCTTACCAAGCTAGCAGATTTCATTCCACTGAAACAAATACCAAATGCATCTACCACGGCTACAGTATTCCTATCCCATATAGTGAAGCATCATGGATTACCTTCATCTATAGTTACAGACCGTGGGAGTCAGTTCACGTCAAAATTCTGGAGATTCTTGTACAAAAAACTAAAAGTTTCTCTACGCTACTCAACCGTCTTTCATCCTCATTCTAATGGTCTAAATGAGAGACTGAACCAAACACTTGAACAATATCTCAGGTGTTACGTTTCCACCTTGCAAGATGACTGATATGACTGGCTTCCGATGGCAGAATTTGCCTACAATAATTCCATTAATTCTTCTACAAAGGTATCCCCTTTCTTTGCCACTTACGGGTATCATCCAAGGACTTTTCCACACATGACAACTTGTTCTAATCCTCCGGCTGTTTCGGATTATGCTACTAATATCACGGAGACATTGACCACTCTAAATACTCATTTAAAAGAAGCAAAAGACACTCAGAAATTGTATTATGATAAGAAGCATTCAATTCCGCCAGCCTACAAAGTTGGCGACTTAGTTTGGCTCTCTACGAAGAACATAAAACTCATGGTTCCATGTAAGAAGTTAGCGGACCAATTCATAGGTCCTTATCCAATTGTAAAAATTATCAACGATAATGCTGTTTTATTGAAATTACCTGACTCTTTTCAAATTCACCCATCTTTTCATGTATCTCTTTTGAAGCCCTACTTTGGATGTCGTAACCCCTCTGCTTCTAGGTTGGCTCTAACCACTGCACCTTTGGATGACCAGGTTGAGTATGAGGTGGAACGAATATTGGACTCTAGAATTCGTCGTCGGACTCTTGAATACCTTGTTCATTGGAAGGGGTATGGAAACGAGGAGGATTCATGGGTACCCATGCGTGATTTAAATGCCCCTCGACTCCTTGAGTCCTTTGAAGCCTGGACCGGTGATCCCTGGAAGGGGGTCTTGACCTGGGGGATCTGTCATGCTCACTGTTCCTTTAATTGGGAATATCCGCCCCTTTAACCTCTCTATAAAAAGTACAACCTTCCCATGATACTTTGCTTGATTATTTTTTGCATGAGACACCTTCGTTTTCAAACAGTTCTCTTTGCAAAGTTATCAACCCTTGAGATTCAGAGATTCAACCTGTTACCACTTAAAGTGTGGGACTTTAATAACATTCCATTATACCTTTTCATCACTTGCTACTTTAAAGAACTTAATTTCTACCTACCGAAAGGACATCTTTATTTCAGTCAGTTGAACAACGCTGACAGTGTTCTCGGACAACGAAGCCATGTGTGACGTCACTCCCAGCTGCTACGCTCTCTCAGCTCACACCTCCGTGAACCACAGCCTCGATCTGGATCAATCACACGAGTTAAGCATTACGGAGATCTACCGCTTACTCACCCCAAAGCCTGCTTTACCCTCTGACAACTAGGACGCTATCACCGGATCGGATTCATCATAAACAGTGACCGCATATGCAAGTGAATCACAGCTCTCGGAAGCAAGACAAGATAAGTAACGCAGCATCCTTTCAGTAACTGTTTATACCAATCTGTTGCCTGTTATAATATAATGATTTAATAACTTCATCTTACTTTCGCATATGAGCATTAGAGTCTCAGTTTAAAGGGTGTTTATGTAACTTTGTTCTATCAAAGCTAATATACACTGGTTTGGCAGATAAGATCTAAAGGCTCAAAACATAAAAGACACTGCATACTGAACTGAAGAGATACAATCAGCATTAAGACCTTCCTATGTGTATTCTTAACTATACCTGTCTACATAATTCTATACTTCCAGAGCTCATACACAGAATAACTGATTTGTTACTTTTGTGATCGTCCTTCACAAACAAATTCTGAATTAACTCTGCAATTGTAACTAATCTCTCTCACTTTAAGCTCTAAGTGTAGGGCTGTATACAATTGCATACAAAATCTCTAAAACAAAAGGGTAATTATCCACATCTACTAAAGTGGATCTTTACACAGTACCAGGTCAGAGTTTAAATACACTACAGTAGTCATGGAAACAATCAACACATACAGAGAAATCACAGCATTCTTTGTAACATCATAAAATCCACTAATATTATTTCATAATATGATTTAACATTGCAATTCTCCTCTCATATTTTATGCATCAGATGTACAACATTTCCTGTATCACCGGTATTATTGAAACTTTGTGCCTCATATCTATTTAACCAATGCATGCTAATCTGAATGGTTATAAATGCAATAACAGCAAAGCAGAATGTATAAAATACTACAGGTTTCGTAAAATCGAAATTATATCGAAGTCTCAATAGGAATATTAGGAAAATACTCAGGACAAGTAAACAATGTGAGATGCATATTAAATCATAGTGCATACTCTGCTTACTTATGAATGTCAAACGCATATTGCAGAGTGGTTCCAGTATCAGTGATACTAAAACGTTTGTTGACCCATAAAGACAAAAGCTGAAGCTATAGGATATTTGGATATTAATTATACAGCATGATATTTACAAGATGTCACATAGAACATCAAATATTTTTTTGTGTTAGCTTATTAAAAATCAATATTGCCAAGGATATTTGCGCATTTGAAAGATATATGTCACGCATACAAATTCTAAAAGTATAATATGAAAAATAAAAATAAATATAGATTAAGTATCAAAGATAATGGAGGCGGAGCGCTAGGTAAACGAATATGCAATGTACGGCATATAAACCAACACTATATTCAATAAACAGGGCACTCAAATGAATAAACAGAACATTCTAAAGCTGAAAATTCATGTATCTATTATTATGTAGACACAGTGTCTCACATTACTCTACGTATTAACTCCTTCACTCAAAATTATCTTCTAACATATTCTTTTTGAAACAATCTCTGTTATATAAGGAGCCAATGAAGACATCAAAGGAGAACCATCCAGTAGTCAATGTAATTCTAAATTGCCTCTATACAAACAGAGATATCCACTCCAACCAGAGGAATATCACACCAACCAGATATAAAATAGTGTGGTTATAAAATGTAATCACAAATTGTGCTTTAGAGTTAATGGGCGTAGGAATATATTTCGTAAAATAATGTATCATTCCCAATAATTAATGATGTCACATTAAGAATTAAAGCCCATAGGTACCTGTGTAAGTTTAAAGATCCAATAGACCTCTTGTCTCCTCAGGGTATCAAGTTTATTGCCTCCTCTTGAGGGTTTATTAATCTGCTTAATGGCATTCCATCTAAAGATCTTTAGATTCTGATTATGTTTTTCAATTAAATGTGTTGCTAGAGCTGAGAATGCATTATTGTTTTCTATGTATGACATGTTTTCTCTTATGCGTGTTCTTATGTCTCTCGTTGTCATTCCTATATATTGTCCGCTGTGTTCTGTACACTCTATCAGGTAGATAACAAATTCAGATGAGCAATTGATACATCCTCTCACATTAAATTCCTCATTTGTGGTATGTGACTTAAATGTTTTTGTTACATTAATATTGCCACAGGCCCGGCAGCCTCTACTGCCACACCTATAGGTGCCAAAGGTAGAAAACCAAGCACTCCCTGATTTAGGTTTATTATTTCTTAACATACTTGGGGATAGTGTATTACCTAGTGTTTTCCCTCTCGAGTACACAAATTTACAAACTTTGTCAATGATGTCTTTGAGTACTTTATCTCAATAAACTATAGGGAGGTATTTCTTGATTATTCCACAAATGTCGTGGAACTGATTGGAATAATTTGTCACAAAAATTGGTCTGTTATCACTTTAAATTGTATCTTTTGGTTTTGTCAGTATATACCAGGGTTATAATACAATATATTTAATCATTATTCTTTAAAACAAACCCCCAATAAAATGCATATACTAAACAATTAAAATTAATATAAATTCCTAAATTCTTTATATTAGTTACATTTATAAACACATTGAATTATATTTATAGAAAACCAGATATGAATCAAATGATATACACTTATGTTGTTACAATATTCTTTACAAAGCAAACCAAATGTACCTTTATAATTAACCTTATTCACAATTGAATTGCATTACATCACCACAATGAAATACCAAAGTATGGGCCACTAACTTTAACAGTGCTTAGTTAAACAATAGAACAATATAGAAACATAGATATTGATGGCAGATAAGAGCCATAGGCCCAGCAAGTCTGCCCGATATACCTAACAGTATAAACTTATCTAGTTTGTAGGATAGCCTTATGCTTGTCCCATGCATTTTTAAAGTCCCCCACAGTGTTTGTTGCTACTACCCCTTGTGGAAGTTTATTCCATAAATCAATCACTCTTTCTGTAAAGAAGTGCTTCCTCAAATTACTCCTGAATCTACTACCCTTTAGCTTAAAGGGACACTGAACCCAAATTTTTTCTTTCGTGACTCAGATAGAGCATGCAATTTTAAGCATCTTTCTAATTTACTCCTATTATGAATTTTTCTTCGTTCTCTTGCTATGTGTATTTGAAAAAGAAGGCATCTAAGTTTTTTTTTTGTTCAGAACTGTGGACAGCACTTTTTTATTGGTGGATGAATTTATCCACCAATCAGCAAGAACAACCCAGTTTGTTCACTAAAAATGGGCCGGCATCTAAACTTACATTCATGCATTTCAAATAAAGATACCAAGAGAATGAAGAAAAATTGATAATATAAGCAAATTTGCATCTAAGTTACTTTTTTGGTTCAGCACTTGATTATTGGTCGTTTAAATCAATCCACCAATCAGCAAAAACAACCCAGGTTGTTCACAAAAAATGGGCCGGCATCTAAACTTACATTCTTGCTTTTCAATTAAAGATACCAAGAGAATGAAGAAAATTTGATAATAGTAGTAAATTAGAAAGTTGCTTAAAATTACATGCTCTATCTGAATCACAAAAGAAAAAATTTGGGTACAGTGTCCCTTTAAGATCATGATCCCTTGTTCTTGAATTTTCCATTTTATGTAAAATACCCACAGCCTCAGTTTTACTAAGCCCTTTAACGTACTTGAAAGTTGCTATCATATCACCTCTTTCCCTTCTCTCCTCTAAGCTATACATATTTAGGTCAATGAGACTATCCTGGTAAGTTTTATTTTTTAGGCCATGTACCATTTTGGTAGCCCTCCTTTGCACAGATTCAAGTTTGTTAATATCCTTCTGAAGATATGGCCTCCAGAACTGCACACAATACTCAAGATGAGGCCTAACTAATGATCTATAAAGTGGCATAAGAACCTTACTATTTCTGCTGCAAATACCTCTACCAATACATCCAAGCATTCTGCTAGCTTACTCACTGCATTACTACATTGTTTACTAAATTTTAAATCATCTGAAATAATAATTCCCAAGTCCTGTTCCTCATCTGTAACAGTTTGTAAAGTGTCATTGAGTCTGTAATTAGCATTTGGATTTTTCTTCCCTAAATGCATTATTTTACACTTTGCTGTGTTAAACTTTAGATCCCAGTCGTTTGCCCAATCCTCCAATTGTTGTAAATCACGTCTCATTTTGTCTACCCCCCTGGAACATCCACTCTGTATACTTTAACATCCGATTTCTATGCCAAGTTATCTGAGATGAAATAAATTCTTATTAGCTACAATTAAAGGGACAGTAAACACCAGAATTTTTGTTGTTTAAAATGGTAGATAATCCCTTTATTACCCATTCCCCAATTTTGCATAACCAACGCAGTTATAATTATATACTTTTTACCTCTTTGATTACCTTGTAATTATGCCTCTGCAAACTGCTCCCTTTTTCAGTTCTTTTGACAATCAGTGCTTGCTCTTAGGAGCTTTACGTGCCAGAGCTCAATGTTATCTATATGAAACACATGAACTAACGCCCTCTAGTGGTGAAAAACTGTCAAAATGCTTCCCGATTAGAGGCAGTCTTCAAGGTCTAAGAAATTAGCACATGAACCTCCTATATTTAGCTTTCAACTAAGAATACCAAGAGAACAAAGCAAAATTAGTAATAAAAGTAAATTGGAAAGTTGTTTAGAATTACATGCCCTATTTAAATCATGAAAGATTTTTTGTGACTTTACTGTCCCTTTAAGGCAAGTTCTAAAATATATATAGTTGCCAATAACTTAATGTACACCAGAGAGATTTACTTACAATAATAGGCCTGACTTAGAAATATGCAACACAAAGGGCCTTTACCTAGCAAACAATTAATTACTTAGCATTCAAAAGAAACTGCAATTTAGTTATAGTTACCAAATACCTTTGATTTAAATATTATATTTATGTTTATCAATCGCGTCCACTTTACCAAAAATAACCATATTATTTCAGCTTCCAGAACTTCTTGTTTCACCTCATATGAATAAGGCTATTGCAATATGGACAATAAAAGGAAGCCCAATTTTGCTTATAGTGACTGTGTTCCAAAGGCAGCAGTTTGTCAGTCAAAATTCAGCAGCAGAGTCCCCCGTATCCTCTTGCATTGAGGTTATATCACATGATAACCTCCTACCTTTATTATTCTAATCATCAGTGAAATTAGGATGAAAGGCCCTTTGGAGCTTGTCCCTGGTCCGCCCTTAACGGATTTGAGTATTGATTGGTTATTTGGGAGACGCCTCCCTGATTGACTCATCTGGCTCTGCATGTATTCCAATAGTTAATTTATTTGGCTGTCATACCAGTTTTAATCCCCTAGAGGGCAGCAGACAACCACAAATGCAGATCTCATCATCAATATTGCTAACAATTTAATACATCCTTATAAAGTGATTATTTAACATACCATCGCCTAGATTACGAGTCTTGCGTTAGCCTTAAAAAGCAGCGTTGAGAGGTCCCAACGCTGCTTTTTAACGCCCGCTGGTATTATGAGTCAGGCAGGTACAAGTGTACCGCTCACTTTTCTTCCGCGACTCAAGCTTACTGTAAATTCCCTTACGTCAATTGTGTATCCTATATTTTCTATGGGACTTGCATATTGCCGGTATTACGAGTCTTGGAAGAAGTTAGCAGTACACCCTCTCCTGTCAAGACTCCTACCGCATTTAAAAGTCAGTAGTTAAGAGTTTTATGGGCTAACGCTGTAACATAATACTCTTAACTAAAGTGATAAAGTGATAAGTGATACACTGACACCCATAAACTACCTATTAACCCCTAAACTGAGGCCCCCCCCCCACATCGCAGACACTTAAATTAAAAGTTTAACCCCTAATCTGTCGACCGGACATTGCCGCCACTTTAATAAATATATTAACCCCTAAATCGCCGCACTCCCGCCTCGCAAACACTAGTTACATTTTATTAACCGTTAATCTGCCATCCCTAACATCGCTGACACCTACCTACATTTATTAACCCCTAATCTGCCACCCCCAACGTTGCCGCTACTATATTAAAGGTATTAACCCCTAAACCTAAGTCTAACCCTAACCCTAACACCCCCCTAACTTAAATATAATATAAATAAAATAACTACAATTAACTAAATTATTCCTATTTAAAACAAAATACTTACCTATAAAATAAACCCTAAGATAGCTACAATATAACTAATAGTTACATTGTAGCTAGCTTAGGGTTTATTTTTGTTTTACAGGCAACTTTGTATTTATTTTAACTAGCTACAATAGTTATTAAATAGTTATTACATATTTAATAACTACCTAGCTTAAATAAATACAAAGTTACCTGTAAAATAAATCCTAACCTAAGTTACAATTACACCTAACACTACACTATAATTAAATTACCTAAACTACCTACAATTAATTACAATTAAATTAAATAAACTAAAGTACGAAAAACAACAAACACTAAATTACAGAAAATAAAAAAATGATTACATTTTTCTTAAACTAATTACACCTACTCTAATCCCCCTAATAAAATAAAAATCCCCCCAAAATAATAAAAATCCCTACCCTATACTAAATTACAAATAGCCCTTAAAAGGGCCTTTTGCGGGGCATTGCCCCAAAGTAATCAGCTCTTTTACCTGTAAAAAAAATACAATACCCCCCAACATTAAAACCCACCACCCACACACCCAACCCTACTCTAAAACTCACCCAATCCCCCCTTAATAAAACCTAACACTAACCCCTTGAAGATCACCCTACCTTGAGACGTCTTCACCCAGCCGGGCACAAGTGGACCTCCAGAGGGGCAGAAGTCTTCATCCGATCCGGCCAGAAGAGGACCTCCAGACCGGCAGAAGTCTTCATCCAGACGGCATCTTCTATCTTCATCCATCCGGAGCAGAGCAGGTCCATCTTCAATCCAGCCGACGCGGAGCATCCTCTTTAAACGAAGTCAAAGCGAAGAATGAAGGTTCCTTTAAATGACGTCATCCAAGATGGCGTCCCTTGAATTCCGATTGGCTGATAGGATTCTATCAGCCAATCGGAATTAAGGTAGGGAAAATCTTATTGGCTGATCCAATCAGCCAATAGGATTGAGCTTGCATTCTACTGGCTGTTCCAATCAGCCAATAGAATGCGACCTCAATCCTATTGGCTGATTGCATTGTAGTACAAGGTAGGAGCTGGTATGTGTGTTAAGATCACAGTTTGCAATGACATTTTAGTTCCAAGGATATGTCTAACAAATGCAATGGTAACAATGGTCAAAACATAGTAATAACAGTGTGCTACTGATGAACAGAATCTCATTACCTGACTGTATGGCTACCTTGATAATGCGTGTATGTGATTACTTAATATTTTCTTAGTAAATATAAATGTTATATGCATGCTCATAGGCTATAGCACTTAGCACATCACTAACACTGTTAGAACTAATCACTGGATGAGGTGATATATCTAATTGGGATACAATGTAAATGGTGCCGGTAGAGCTGCCTTAAAGTGATGGTAAATTTGCCTCCATAACTTTACATATTCTGAAAGCTCTTGTCATTACTAGCATATTGATCTGCTTATTTTTTTCAAAACTCAATTAAACTTCTAAAAATCAGCGTTTTTTTCAGGCTCTGTTACCTGATTCAATGCAGCCCCTGTCAGAGATCTTCTGAGTGTAGTATTTGATTGGCATCTCTTTCAGCCAATAGGAGCCTCACCATGCGCCCCATGGATTTTCTCACAGCACGCTCCCATGCTTGTAACTCTGCCTGGAAGTGCAACTGCGCATGCGCAACTCAATACGCTATTTGCGCAACTAAAACAGTGAGGCTGCTAACGGGTACAGGTATTTAGTTGCGCAAATAGCGTATTAAATTGTGCATGCGCAGTTGCACTTCCAGGCAGAGTTACAAGCACGGGAGCGTGCTGTGAGTAAAATCCATGGGGCGCATGGTGAGGCTCCTATTGGCTGAAAGAGATGCCAATCAAATACTACACTCAGGAAATCTCTGACAGGGGCTGCATTGAATCAGGTACCGGAGCCTGAAAAAAACGCTGATTTTTAGAAGTTTAATTGAGTTTTGAAAAAAATAAGCAGATCAATATGCTAGTAATGACAAGAGCTTTCAGAATATGTAAAGTTATGGAGGCAAATTTACAATCACTTTAAGGTAAAAATAAATCAGCAGCCATATTAAACTCTGAAATAACATAGGGTTCTTAGCAGGAGTAGACAGGTCTTATCTGATCCACATAGCTTAGTTCAAGTTAAAGTCCTAGACATTCCTAGGGTCATACGATTAATGCAATACAAGGAATTTTGTTCATCCACACAACACATAAATCAGCGATATAGTATAGCGGGTATTGTACCTGACAGGGCAATCTTCAAAGCCATAAATTGAAATCTGCCATCACTGCGGAGAAGCTGCTCTGCTCTTTACATATTTACAGCCCCAGCGTTTCCAAAATAATGGTATCAGGGGTTAATAGAGAAAAAAATGGGTCTAAGTGTTTAAGAAAGCAGCATACGCGACATGCTGTGATATATCACTTCACACAAAGTAACAGTCAAATTATTGTAAGACAGAGCGTGACACATAGAAGCTACAACATAACTCACCAGTAAACTAGAACTAAAGGTAATCAGGGAATATATAGTGAGACACAAATCGAGTGCATTTAAGAACGTTTTAATGCTAACGTTAACACAGTGCAGCATCCATGCAGGAATGAGTTCTAAACAGTTTCCCTGGTATAGGTCCTTTGTGCGTTAAAGGGGTTTGCATTGAAAGTCCGTTGCTGCAATATTTTCTGATGGAGCTGTTCCAAGAACTTGGTATGCCGTTGTTTCAATATTAATGACTCACATGCGCTCAACATCCAGAGGGATCCTTCAATGAGGCAGCAGTCCAGTAGCAAGAGAGTTTATTCAGACAGTCAGGCAGAGACACTGCAGAGATGCAGCAGCAACAATAATAAAATTGCAAACATACAGCAGTCAGAGGTGTGCATACTGCGGAGAGACCCAGCAACAGTTAATCTGGCCCACAGTGATCTGTCAACCAATGCCAGCTCAAACCAAAAATGAATAAATGTACCGCAGGGATTCCGAGCTTCTCTCATGGGGCCGATAAGCACATGGACGCTGCTCTCCATCCGCATATGCCCCATCAATAGGCCTGTCAGATCCAGATTTGCTGATTGAACGTGCGCACACATTTTCAAGCCCGTATGCGCTGAGATCATGCCGTCATCATGTACAGCAGTGGACACAGGCGGAGCGACAGGAGTTTTAACCTAATTTTTAGCAGGGTAAATCCACAGATGGCGCTATGGCCGAGTTCGACCAAGTTATGTGAGAGGGAGATGCTCCGGTCGCCAAAGTTGTTGCTGCTGCTCCCCTCTGAATGGGAGCTGAGACCAAAAGGCTGATGTCCACCCGTGGGCACAGTGCTGTGCTACCTATCATGCTCTGTAAGGCAGGATCAGAGATAGACCTCATTTGGCGGCTTGGTTGTTCCGTTGCTCTCACTAATTTGCATAGGTTAGAACAGGACAGGAGGAGCCAGTCTAGTTTAGGCAGTAATATAGCCTTTATTTCATCCAAAGCGTTGATGTCAGTATACAGTTCTTTAATGATGAACCTCTCCATTGCGTAGGGTCAGAGTAAAGTTATGTACAGTGTGACAAGAAATAACCCGTCACTACACCAAATGGCTTATTGTTCGTGACTTGCTTCTCGGGGGCCAAGGGATAGTATGCCTCGATCCAGTTGAGTTCTCAGGCACAAATATTGCCAAGAGAAAGAAGGATGGCGATGGTTCTAGCCACTTTTAACCTTAAGCTACTCTGAGCCTCAAGAGTCCGTGGCCATCTTGGAACGCCACCCACCGGAAGTCCACATATATCCATGTTTATGGCTAATATTCATAGGACATCTTGCTGTCTGTAAAATAAAGTAACAAATGTTTTTATTCTGAAATCTTTGGAGCACATATGAAATTTACTGTATAGCTACTATTAAATTCAGCATATATATCCCAATTTGTTCCTTAGATGTCTGGCATTGTATTGTATCTCAATAGGAATGCAGTATATTTCATATTTCTAATAATTTTGAATGCATGAAACACCAGATGCAGGTCTGAAATGAAAGAAATAATGTTGTTAAAAATGTCAAACATTTATACATCTATTTGCAGTTATTCATTTAATTTATTACAAAACTGGATTGCACCTCTCAGATCCATGGAGTTGTACATTTTTATACAGTATTGAAAATTATCCCAGTTGTATTTTAAAATGAATTTAACAGCCACAATGCAATATATGTTTCTGCTTGGCTAAATTTTCATCTAGACGTAACATCTAGAATTCGTGGATTCAACACAACAGGGACAATTTAACACCTAGGTTATATTTAGTCATTTCTTCAGCTAAACTAGTTCTCCCTCTAAAATCTATTTAAGCTTCAAAGGAATCCTCAGACATCATGTCTACTGGCATATGCTTCTCTCAGATCAGAAAGAATTGGTGAGAATCTTCAAGGGGCTTTTGATCATATATTTCACCAAAACACAGACTATTGGCTCCATCAACCCAGGGGTTTGTGCTGGTTAATGAGACAGATGCTCTCTTTTGAACTCGTCTTAGACGCTATGTTAATCAGGAAAAAGTATCTCATGTCTGATCTCAGATTTGGAATACACAAAAAAGTATTCAGTGATAAAATGAGCATGCTCAAACTTACTATTTGAGAGATTTCATACTTATTTTATAATATCATTTTTATATGTATGTATTGTCCACTGACATTTACAGATACCCTGACAGTTTTAGCAGGTCTGCTCTATTAAGTGTGTCTACTTCTGTACTCATATGTTCAATTAATTTGATTGGATCACTTCTGTCAACCATTCTTTTGGTTAGCTCATACTTTGCTTTATAATAATCGGTTGTTTCAGAGCAATTTCGTTTCACCCTCATGAGCTGGCCTTTAATAATGCCCTTAATCACATGTTTGGGGTGATTACTGGACACGTAATAATGCATTCCCTGCAATTGGTTTTCTGTATAAATCAGTGGTAACTGTTTTTTTTAGCATAGTCTCCTCTAAGTTGGATGTCCAATTCAAATAGTTAATATTTTTTTTATCCCATTCATGTGTAAATTTTATTCCGCAGTTGTTCTTATTCAAATATGAAAGGAACATGTCTATAAATCTCTTATAGACAAGTATAGAACCTTTGAAGGGATTACTATTGCCAAATATCAGGGAATCTTCAAGCCAACCCATAAAAAGGCTGACATATGAGGGCGCAAATTTCGCCCCCATAGCTGTTCCCTGTATTTGGAGATAGTAATCACCCCCAAACATAAAACAGTTGTGTTCATGTAAAAACCTTATCACTTTAATGATGAATTTAATAAAGCTGTTATCATACTCTGTCTTTGACTGAAGGTAGTACTCCACTGCTAGAAGTCCCAGTTCGTGGGGAATTGACGAGTATAACGAAACCACGTCTATAGTTAACCAGCTGTAGGTATCTACCCAGTCAAAGTCATCAAATATATTAAGAACATGTGATGTATCCTCCAAATAACTCTGGAGATTCAGGACTAGAGGCTGTATGAGAGAGTATTAAATGTGATTGTGCAACAGTGTGTATATGTTTGAGAGAATATTTAATGTGATTGTGCAATAGTGTGTATGTGCGTGTGAGAGACTTTGTGTGTCAGTGTGTGCGTGACTGTATGAGAGAGTATTAAATGTGATTGTGCAATAGTGTGTATGTGTGTGTGAGATGGTGTGTGTCAGTGTGTGACTGTATGAGAGAGTTTTAAATGTGATTGTGCAATAGTGTGTATGTGTGTGTGAGAGACGTGTGGCAGTGTGTGAGTGTGTGACTTATGAGAGAGTATTAAATGTGATTGTGCAATAGTGTGTATTTGTGTGTGAGAGAGTATTTAATGTGATTGTGCAATAGTGTGTATGTGCGTGTGAGAGACTGTGTGTGTCAGTGTGTGAGAGTATTTAATATGTTTGTGCAATAGTGTGTATGTGCATGTGAGAGACTGTGTGTGTCAGTGTGTGACTGTATGAGAGAGTATTAAATGTAATTGTGCAATAGTGTGTATGAGAGAGTATGTAATGTGATTGTGCAATAGTGTGTATGTGCATGTGAGAGACTGTGTGTGTCAGTGTGTGACTGTATGAGAGAGTATTAAATGTGATTGTGCAATAGTGTGTATGTGTGTGTGAGAGACGTGTGTGAGTGTGTGACTTATGAGAGAGTATTAAATGTGATTGTGCAATAGTGTGTATTTGTGTGTGAGAGAGTATTTAATGTTATTGTGCAATAGTGTGTATGTGCGTGTGAGAGACTGTGTGTGTCAGTGTGTGAGAGTATTTAATATGTTTGTGAAATAGTGTGTATGTGCATGTGAGAGACTGTGTGTGTCAGTGTGTGACTGTATGAGAGAGTATTAAATGTGAATGTGCAATAGAGTGTATGTGTGTGTGAGAGTTTGTGTGTCAGTGTGTGACTGTATGAGAGTATTAAATGTAATTGTGCGATAGTGTGTATGAGAGAGTATTTAATGTGATTGTGCAATAGTGTGTATGTGCGTGTCAGTGTGTAACTGTATGAGAGAGTATTAAATGTGATTGTGCAATAGTGTGTGTGAGAGACTGTGTGTGTGACTGTATGTGAGAGACTGAGTATTAAATGTGATTGTGGAATAGTGCGTATGTTCGTGTGAGAGACGGTGTGTGTCAGTGTGTAACTGTATGAGAGATTATTTAATGTGATTGTGCAATAGTGTGTATGTGTGTGAGAGAGACTGTGTGTGTGACTGTATGAGAGAGTATTTAATGTGATTGTGCAATAGTGTGTATGTGTGTGAAAGAGACTGTGTGTGTGACTGTATGAGAGAGTATTTAGTTGCCAACATTTAAAAAAATATTCCAGGGACACTTTGCAGCAGCAAGCGGGTTACTGGAGTATTGACGACCTACTGTTCAACTGCTCCGTCCACTCAGTTCTGCAATCAAAACACACCCATTTGAAAGTAATAGTATAATTTAGACTTATCCATAGTTTATTATACAGACTACAGCACCAAGCTCTTACACCTACCCAGTCTCTGGAACACATTCTGGGCATATGGTTATTTTTACAACACAGCATCACAATTAGAAACACAAATAATATGTGAACCCATTCAATAATAATAACAATATACCATTAGGAATGAATTATATTTAAATAATAAACTATATCTATTTATCATCTATCTGTTTGTGTGTGTGTGTATATATATGCAAACAACAAATGTTGTGCAAAGGAGATGTTCAGGGACATTTCCAGGGACAAAAAAAAAAAATCCAGGGACATACAACAAAATCCAGGGACTGTCCCTGGAAATTAGGGACTGTTGGCAACTATGTAATGTGATTGTGCAATAGTGTGTATGTGTGTGAGAGAGACTGTGTGTGTGACTGTATGAGAGAGTATTTAATGTGATTGTGCAATAGTGTGTATGTGTGTGAGAGAGACTGTGTGTGTGACTGTATGAGAGAGTATTTAATGTGATTGTGCAATAGTGTGTATGTGTGTGAGAGAGACTGTGTGTGTGACTGTATGAGAGAGTATTTAATGTGATTGTGCAATAGTGTGTATGTGTGTGAGAGAGACTGTGTGTGACTGTATGAGAGAGTATTTAATGTGATTGTGCAATAGTGTGTATGTGTGTGAGAGAGACTGTGTGTGACTGTATGAGAGAGTATTTAATGTGATTGTGCAATAGTGTGTATGTGTGTGAGAGAGACTGTGTGTGACTGTATGAGAGAGTATTTAATGTGATTGTGCAATAGTATGTGTGTGTTTATTCCTAGTAACATACTACATACTAGTAACTAGAAATCTGAGCAGCAGTCAGAGCAGCTCGAATCTAGTTCCTCACACACACTCGTCTGTGATGGATCTCAGCGAGGATATTTAACAGAGCACCGTGTGAGTTTGTAGTAGTGTCTGTAGGGAAAGTGAGCAGTGTTACAGGAACACAGAGGCAAGTAGGGTTCGTGATTTATAGCTTTGGGGTGTGTGTGAGCTAATTTATTACCGTGGTAACCACCGGGGCAGGGTGTAGTGAGTAACATTGCTTTTGCCCAGTGAAAAGTAGAGCTGCGCAATTTTAACCTTCTTAGTTTGTGTCCTGCAAAATGTTTAATGCATGTATAATGTAATTGCACCTACACGTACAGATTTATTATAAAGTACAGTGTCACTTTAACAACTGATTTAGTAATATGTGGGTGTGGCTTCCATGGTCCCTACCCGTCCCTGTTCCATTCATTCCGGTTGGCTATATTATCTGTCAATCTCATGTCACATTCTACACTTACATGCCAGCCAATCTCTTGCAACTTGGTCTGGAGGAGTCTCTCAATCATTGGTCAGGATGGCTGCGGGCTTCTGATGTCACGGGGAAGTTAAAGTGTTGCAGATGGGGAAAAAGTGTTGCAGTGTTTTCAGCTGCTGGCATCGGGGAGAGGTGGTGAGTAGTGCAGTGTTCTTGATGTTGCGGATGTTTCCTTGTATTGTGTCTGTGCTCTCATGTCAGTGATTGAAGAGATGTTATTTGATGTTTGTTTCAGTACAGTGGCTGTTATATGAAGTAACAATCAAATAAACCAATGATCTGTTTGAGAGGTGCAATGTATCCCATAGCAGTACTTGCAAAGGTGTCCTTATAAACCGAGGGTTCAATTCATTTGGCGTTCCAAATTATTTTGCTTAGATTTTACATTTGCACTGTGTTGTTGCGACTTTTTTTTATTATTTTTTTTAAGCATCTGTTCCTTTTTTTATTTAAAAGCAAACATAGTCAGAAGTTGGTGTTCTAGACCTAGAGGTTAGAAGTCCTATTCCATTATGGTATGTTAACATGTATTTTGATACAACTAATTGTGCCAAATAATTGTTTCTCTAGCTGTGAACAGGTATAATTACTCAGGTAAATATATATATATATATATATATATATATATATATATATAGAAAAATTACAATATTGTGCAAAAGTTCATTTATTTCACTAATGCAACTTAAAAGGTGAAACTAATATATGAGACTCATTACATGCAAAGCAAGAAAGTTCAAGCTGTGATTTGTCATAATTATGATTATTATGGTTTACAGCTCATGAAAACCCCAAATCCACAATCTCAGAAAATTAGAATATTGTGAAAAGGTGCAATATTTTAGGCTCAAAGTGTCCCACTCTAATCAGCTAATTAAGCCATAACACCTGCAAAGGGTTCCTGAGCCTTTAAATGGTCTCTCAGTCTGGTTTAGTAGGAATCACAATCATGGGAAAGACTGCTGACCTGACAGTTGTGCAGAAAACCATCATTGACACCCCCCATAAGGAGGGAAAGCCTCAAAAGGTAATTGAAAAAGAAGTTGGATATTCCAAAAGTGCTGTATCAAAGCACATTAATAGAAAGTTATGTGGAAGGGAAAAGTGTAGAAGAAAAAGGTGCATAAGCAGCAGGGATGACCACAGCATGAAGAGGATTGTCAGGAAAAGGCCATTCAAAAGTGTTGGGGACTTTCACACAGACGGATCCGGGACATGGGCTTCAAATGTCGTATTCCTCTTGTCAAGCCACTCCTGAACAACAAACAACGTCAGAAGCGTCTTACCTGGGCTAAAGAAAAACAGATGTGGTCCAAAGTCCTCTTTCTGATGAGGGCAAATTTTGCATCTCATTTGGAAACCAAGGACCCAGAGTTAGGAGGAAGGCACACACTGCAAGATGCTTGACGTCCAGTGTGAAGTTTCCAGTCTCTGTTGATTTGGGGAGCCATGTAATCTGCTGGTGTTGGTACACTGTGCTTCATTAAGTCCAGGGGTCAACGCAGCCATCTACCAGGAGATTTTGGAGCGCTTCATGCTTCCTTCCGCAGATGAGCTCTATGGGGATTCTGACTTCATTTTCCAGCAGAACTTGGCACCTGCCCACACTGCCAAAAGCACCAAAACCTGGTTCAATGACAGTGGGATTATGATTGGCCAGCAAACTCGCCTGACCTGAACCCACTAGAGAATCTATGGGGCATTGATAAGAGACATGAGACTGAACAATGCACAAGAGCTTAAGGCCGTTATTGAAGCATCCTGGTCTTCCATAACACCTCAGCAGTGCCACAGGCTGATAGCTTCCATGCCACGCCGCTTTGAGGCAGTAATTGCTGCAAAAGGGGCCCAAACCAAGTACTGAGTACATACAGTATGCATGCTTATACTTTTCACAGGTCCGATATTGTTCGACAGGTATGTACAATCCTTGTTTTATTGATTGCATGAAATATTTTTATTTTCTGAGATTGTGGATTTGGGGTTTTTATGAGCTGTAAGCCATAATCCTCACAATTATGACAAATCACGGCTTGAACTATCTCTTGCTTTGCATGTAATTAGTTTCACCTTTTAAGTTGCATTAGTGAAATAAGTGAACTTTTGAACAATATTCTAATGTTTCGTGTGTATATGTATGTGTGTGTGTGTATATATATATATATATATATATATATATATTAAACTTTTCAGTTAACATTTATTTTATAGCAAAATTTGGTATGTAGCTACTAACAATACTGCAATAACCCATATATTGGGGTATTAAATCCCCTGTTTTCCCCATAAACTGTTCCCCCAACCAGCACTTACACATGAGCTACATGGATTGTATGATTCCTCAGACTACATATTTGTATATGTCTCAGCAGTATACATGGGTATCTGTATGCTTTATACAGCCCTGCCAGTAGCAACTGTATAGACACAATGCAAAGAAAATGTTTGTATCACCTTAAAGATACAGCTCACTGCAAGCTCAAACATTCTTAAATGTATTGGCTCTCACAACCCACACAGACTTTAAACTCCGACTTAAAGGGCTAGATCACAGTGTGTGTGTGTGCGTGTACACGCACATGCACACACACACAGCCTATAAAGGGTCAAGTGCTCACACACAGCGCACAAACTCATGCCCAGTTTTAAAGGAACAGGCACACATCTTCCACTCAGCCTTTAAAGGGACATTAAACCCAAAATATTTCTTTCGTTATTCAGAGAGAATAACATTTTAAAAAAGTTTCCAATTTACTTCTATTATATTTTTTTTTTGTTGAAGAGATACCTAGGTAGCGTGCACGTGCCGGAAGCACTACAGGAAATAGTGCTGCCATCTAGTGCTCCTGATAATGTATAACATTGTTGCAAAACTGCTGCCCTATAGTTCTGCAGACTTCTGAGATTGCATCCTTTCTTTTCAACAAAGGATAACAAGAAAACTAAAAATATTTGATAACATAAGTAAATAGGAAAGTTGTTTAAAATGGTGTGCTCTATCTGAATCATGAAAGAAGGGAAAAAAATGGTTTTATGTCCCTTTTTTAAATGGACAGATCACAGTATGAAACACAACCTTGCATGTTCTCAGTGTTAAGGAATGTGTGCGCACACAGCCTTTTAAATTGACAACTTACACCACATGCCTGCAATCACACCTCAAGCACAGTCTTAAAGGGACATAGACTTTTCCCCAACCAGCACTTATACAATCCATGTAGCTCATGTGTGATTCCTCAGACTACATATTTGTATATGTCTCAGCAGCAAACATTCTTAAAGGTATTGGCTCTCACAACCCACACAGACTTTAAACTCGGTCTTAAAGGGCTAGATCACAGTATGTGTGTGCATGCACACAGCCTTTAAAGGGACAAGTGCTCACACAACGCACAAACTCACCGCATGCTTGTCCTTAAAGGGACAGGCACACATCCTCCACTCAGCCTTAAAAGGACAGATCACAGTATGACACACAACCTTGCATGTTAAATTGACAACTTGCACCACATGCCTGTAGTCACACCTCAAGCACAGTCTTAAAGGAACAGATCAAAGTCTGCGCGCACACACACAACCTTACACGCTGTTATAAAGGGACAGGCGTGCGCACATACAGCCTTTTTAAAAGTGCAACATACATCACATGCACATAGTCTTATGGTATAGCCGCACAAACACCACTATACTATTTGTCCCTCTAGCTGTAAGGAAGTTGAATCAGTTTTAGATTGAATGTGCTGTAATCAGCGTGGAAACTATTACTACAGTAAATCCCATTTTTGATATTAAACTAAATGCTTTGTAGTAATGCATATTAAAAGCAGTAATTAAACATTAATAAAGTTCTATATCAAAAAAGTTAAATATTTTAGTTTCTAGATTGATTTAAAGGGACAGCACACTGTAAAATTATTTTTCAATTACTTGTTATACCAGCTGCAGAGTATAAAATGTATGGGAAATTGCATTTTCAGGTTTATTTGTGTATATGAATTATATGGTTTTGTGCTTTTAAACCACAGCCTATTACAATGGGTTAGGCTTGCAGGGAATATCAGATATTTATCACTGTGTGTACACACAATTGCTTCCTTATCTTATATTTGTCTGTAAACTTAATACTTAGAGCACAATGGAAAATTAACATTTTATTACTAAACTATCCTGCACCCCACTGGGAATGTAATTTATTCTCCTGGCTGTGCTTACATAGCTTGTCAATAGCCTAGACTCCAGTATAGAAACTTTAAGTATAGGTGGGGATACCACAGGCTAAATCAGCTATTTCAAATGCTGAAATGTGGTTAAGGGAGCTACTTTAAAGGGACAGCCTACAGCAGAATATATTAATTTTTTTTTTAAAGATAACTCCTTTATTACACATTCCCTAGTTTTGCATAACCAACAGTTATATTAATACACTTTTTACCTCTGTGATTATCTAAGCCTCTGCAAACTGCCCCTTATTTCAGTTCTTTTGACAGACTTGCATTTTCGCCAATCAGTTCTGGCTACTAGGAACTCCACATGCACAGGGTAGGTTACATAAGCTTGTCACCCTGGGAGGTTCCCAGTTGGTTTGTTTGAAAGTATGCATTATGTGGGTACTGGTTTAGGGTCCCAGGAAGGGGGAGACCTTGTCGTGGTACTGGGCTTGATCCTTTGGCGCCAAACGTAACTGACTTCCCCCAGTTTTGCTTTTAAACATTGCTGTGAATCTACTGGCGAGTGCCAGGTTTTCTGTGTGTTGTGTTGATAATGTTTGTAATGCTTCCCTGCGAGCCAGTCGCCCAGGCTGCTGGGCCTGGGTTGCTGGGAACTTTGCAGATGTCTGTCAGTGTTCAGGGCTGTGGAGTTTGCAGTGGCTTAGGATGTTTGTCCAGTCAGAGTGTGATATATCTATATTCTCCTGAACGTGCACTTCAATATTACACAGAACAAACCAACAGTGAAATCTCAGGATTTTGCAAAGAAGAAGGAAAAAAAAATAGATTTATTTTTTATTTTTTTTAACACAAATAATTTGCATAATAGAATGTGAGAATTGTCAGCTGTGGCATATGTTTAAGCTTTTTCCTGCTGGTGGGTATAATTGATAATAAAAAGGTTGAAGCCACATTTTTAAGACTTGCAGTTGCTTAATTCTGTCATACCTGCCATACCTGTCTAGCCTACAATGCAGACAAACCTGTACCCAGAATTTCTCGTGATTAATCTTCCATGTATAGTGTTCAGTTAGTGGTGGAACCTGTCATTTCAGTGGAAGGGCAGATAGGTCTGTTTTGCAGTAAACCTCTCCTGTGTTAATTTCATCATACTATGTGGTTTTCCCCACAGGCATTAAAAGAATTAAATTTGCTTTTTAAAACCACGGGAATATAGATATACTTTGGATTGCTTTCAGTCCTCTTCCTGTATATGTTGAAAGCCAGAGTCTTCAATTTCTAAGTGAGTGCCCCTTTTAAGATAGTCACCAGGTTGGAAGTTTGAAACTGATGATGTTACTTTAAATAAGGCCTTTTCATGCCACGTGTCTTTTGGGGCTTTAGGTCTCACCCCCTCCCCTTTTTCAAGTCACCTCTTCATGAAACCGACAAGAGCTGTGCTCTTTAGTCTGAATACAGGAAGCTTTTTAAATAGAACAGTATTTACATCTACCATGAGCACTAATGGGAGGGCACAGAGGGATTTGACAGACCTGTGTAAATCTTATTTAAAGGTTGCTACACAAGAAGGGCAACTTGCTGCATGCTAAGTCACAACTTACAAGAAAGCCTGCAGTGTTAAGGGAAACGCATAATGACTTTCAGGATTTTCAAAGAATGTGCATCCTTAAAAACCTATTACTTGGCTAGATAGACTTTGACTTTAAGTGGCCAAAAAAACATTTTTACACAATTAAGTACATTCACACTCCAATTTTATATTGGATGTGTGTAACAGGGCAACAATTCAGTGTCTTGTACTGAGAGGAAAAATTACCAAAATCCCACATTCACTCAAACATGAGGACATGTTATTAAAAACTTACCAGGACAGAGCTTAGAGCAGAATCATACAAAAACTTTTTTTTTTTTTTTTTTTTTTTTTTTAGCATTATATTTGAATTTAGTTGGCTTTTTTTTTTTTTTTTTTTTTTTTTTTTTTTAGCATTATATTTGAATTTAGTTGCCTTTTTTTTTTTTTTTTATCACACCCCAGAACCCTGGCTTTCTAAAATACATTTGGGGCTTCACATCGCAGATAAACTTAGATAATCAGGCCCTTTGTTACAGAATAGTAAGAGAGAGACTGAGGGCTAGATTTATTAAGCCCCTACGGCAGCAAGTTCTCTCAAGAACTTGCTCGCCGGGATTTTTTCAAGCAGCGGTCACCAGTCCGCTGCTTCCCTAACAGCTACGCCACCTCTATTGTGGCGAAATTCAATCTTGCGCTCGCGTGCAATCCTGCCCGCGCGTGATTGGCTGTGCGCGGGATTGCACGCGAGCGCAAAATTGCGTTTGTGTACAATGTTAATTACCTGCGGGTAATTTCGCCCCGCCACAGGCGAGCTGAGGCGTACAGGGGCGCGTATACGCGCCCCTGTACGCCTCAGCGTTGAGAAATCTAGCCCTATATATCACACACACAAACACTCTCAGTGCAATGCATCTTACTGAAGTGCTTATTGATTAAATGTGGCACTGCTATAGAATGCCACAAAGTTTGACATTTCTGCCCTACTCAGTCTTACTTGGTCAATTATAAGTGTTATTGTGAAGTGGAATCACCTAGAAACAAGGGCCCAGCCAGGAAGTGGTAGACCACGCAAACTCTGAGCTAGATCTGAGTGCTGAAGCATGTAGGGCTTGAAAATAGTGTGTGTAAAATCACTCGCACACACTATAGAGGTGGAACAATATCACTATAGCTTACTAGTCCACTCAGTTTATTTTATTGTACACAAGTCCCATTATAAAAAAATTGACAGCAATTATCTCTGAAAAGTGTTTTTATTTATACTTTGGCATAAGGGGCTTCTGACCCCTCGTTCAACTTTAAATACCATTGATATCAATTTAGTAAGGTGAATAAAGGAACATTAGATTCTTGATTGCCGTATAAATGCCATTTAGCCTTAGTCAGAACTTTCACATTACTCTTATGTGTTTGCGTGATTTCCTTTCTTAGAATCAGCTGACTTGTGTCTCATTGACCAATACACCTGCTACCAGTGCATCTCCCAAATTTGGCTCTCTCCACAGTTAGACTGAGCTGCCTTTTAGCTGTGATAGGAAGAGTAACTGTTAAGCTTCTGCACTGTCTGGAAACTGTTTGTTTTTTATGGTAGAGAATAGGAAATGGGATTACTTGAGATCACTATGTATTTTATAAGGTGCTAGTCCCCTCAGTGTTAAAGGAAAGGCAATTTATCAGCTGCAGTTTCTTGCTGGTGCAGGACTAGTGCAATTTATTTTTCTGGTAAAGGAAACACATGAGGGGAGTGAGATTATCATCGCAAAGAATGCAATAAACGGGTATAATACACAAGCCTTAATTGTGACCATCTGTATCCATTTCCTGTACAGCACACACTCTACATCTGGATTCAGCCACTACTGCAGCTGATACTTTTCAATACTATATTGCTTTACCCACATACTTTGTTATAAATTCTAAAATAAACACACACTCGCACTAGTTTGGTGTCAAAATTAAACTTTCATGATTCTTATAGAGCATGCAGTTTTAAACAACTTTCCAATTTACTGCCATAACAAAATATGCACAGTCTCTTTATATTTACACTTTTTGAGTCACCAACTTTTACTGAGCATGTGCAAGAAGTCACAGAATATACTTAGAGGTGTGTTTGGTGTGTTTTGTTTTTTTCCTCTCCCCTGTATTTAACATTGCGAGGACTAGTAGCCACTGGCTAGCAGACTATAGTGCTAATTGAAATAAATTAGTCCTTGTTCATTGCACTTATTTTATAACGGTGGAAAATTGGCATCTGGGGATGGGAGTTTAGGACAGAGTTGGACAATTTGGTCTGTGGGGTTGTCGGGGCAGAAAAGCAAAAAGTCCAGCACACTGGAAATATTGGGTGCAAGCTATAGCAGGGCACTGCACAACCCTGAATCAATATCCAAAAGTTCAAAGAATAGCACCCAATTAAGACACCAGTCTTAATGTAGCCATCCAATCAGCAAGCGCTACCCAGGCGTTGAACCAAAAATGGGCAGGCTTCTAAGCTTACATTTTTGATTTTTCAAATAGATAGCAAGAAAACAAAGAAATTAATAGGAGTAAATTAGAAAGTTGTTTCAAATTGCATGTTCTATCTGAATCATGAAAGTTTAATTTTGACTAGACTATCTTCCTCCTTTTGATTTAAATTTTTTTTTTTTTTAGTAGTGGACCAGCATACCATGGGATAAGCCTATCTGGAACGGTCAATGGATATTACAGTATTTTAAATGTTTGTATTTATTTTGTTTTCTCTGAATCTTCTTGTGTAACTTTTTTTTTTTTTTTTTTTTTTTTTTCTCTTCTCATTTCTAGTTACAAATGACCCACACCTTTTTTGCAAAAATGTGTTTGTTTTTTGAAGTATGGAAATTCTAAACCATGAAACTCTGAAAATCCTCTTCTGCCTTTTACTTAAGGACACTCAATCTGTGAAGACACACGTAAATGACACAGTACTTGCTTTTCATGTTTAAACCTGACCAGGATTCCTTAAATATCAATATTAATTTTAAATGACAATGGAATTATAATTTCTGGAGATTTGCCATTTACAACTAGCAACAATGCTACAGATCCTGTTTTAGGGTTTTACTTGATACATTCCTTTCATTCTCATTTTGGATGATTAATGGGGAGCGCTCCTGTTTCTTCAGTGCTCACAGCCAGCGAGAGCACAGACTGTTTGAGAGTGCTCTTTCCAGAGAACAAGTGTTTCCATTGGTTGGATTACTCAAAGTATTGAGCAATGCCTCCAGTCAGTGAACTAAAGGATGGGTGTCCACCCAGTGGGTTTGTCCACGCTGTTCCTGAGAGCCCTCAAGAATTGGACGTTGAACATGAACTTCTTATGGAGACCCCAGGATTTGTAGGTCAAGATGTAATGAAGGTGGTTGTTATAGGATCCAGAGCTAACACCAAAGGGGTCCAGGAGGAGGATGCCTTGTTGGAAAATGGGAGCCAGAGCACTGAAAGTGATGACCCTCATGGAGATCCAATTCCTGAAGTGGTGGTGCCTCTTAAAGAGACCTCTTTCTCTATAGGGTTGCAGGTCCTCTTTCCATTTCTTCTGGCTGGCTTTGGCACTGTGGCTGCAGGGATGGTGTTGGATATTGTACAGGTGAGCACTTTTATTCGTATTTCTGCATGCAGAAATGTACTTTTGTCCTTGATGTGTTTTTTTTTTTTTTTTTTTTTGTTTTAAAAATGTTTACCATGGACTTATTAGTAATTGGTCCTTAAAGGGACATTAAACCCAAAAAATATATTTCATTATACAGATAGAGAATAAATTTTTTAAAAAGTTTCCAATTTTCTTCTATTAATTTTTTTTCATTCTCATGTTATTCTTTGTTGAAGAGATACCTAGGTAGGTAGCGTGCACATGCCTGAAGACCTACATGACAGGAAATAGTGCTGCCATCTAGTGCTACTGCTAATGTATAACATTGTTGAAAAACTTATGCTATATAGGGCTGCAGACATGTGCACACTCTTGAGCTTGCATTTCTGCTTTTCAAATAAGGATAACAAGAAAACAAAGAATTTGATAATAGAAGTAAATCAGAAAGTTGTTTAAAATGTTATGTTTTATCTAAATCATGGAAGAAAAAAATTGGGTTTTATGTCCCTTTAACGCATTCATCAGTAATATTTGTAGTTGGCTTACAGAAGCAGGTGTGTGTGGTTTCCCCCCCCCCCCCCCCAATATGGAGGGAACGTGTGTAGCTTCATTAAAGTAAAGGTAAACTTGAACGTACTCGCTCAAGACATAGGATATAATTTAAAAACATTAGTGAGACTTTTAGTAATTAAATCGGTCATTTATCCTGAGCTTCTTAGATTTTTACATTTTAATGCCGGAATGATAAGCGCTGTTCCTCCGCCCGCCATAGCCCTCAGTTGATTGACAGATGACTCATCTGCAATCCACTAATCGATAATCAACTGAGGGCTATGGCGGACGGAGGAACGGAGCTTATCGTTCCGGCATTAAAATGTAAAAATCTAAGAAGATCAGGATAAATTGCCGATTTCATGACTAAAAGTCTCACTAATTTTTTAAATTATATCCTATGACTTGAGCGAGTACGCTCAAGTTTACCTTCACTTTAAGTGTAATTGGTGGTAATTTTTACAATGGCAGAAGAGCAACAGCTCTTGGGATCTATTGCATAGACCCTGATGTTTGGTAAAAAGTACAGTCGCTCTGCTGGTCAGGCAAGCACACTGCTCCAGTTGTATAGGAAGTAGCACAGTGTTCTCAACAGAAAATGTTACCAGCCTTGTGGCATTATGAAGTAACCTGTGTGGGGGCAGTGTAATATACTGTATGTATTACTTAAGCTAGCCAAAGCACAAATTATTTGCATAATTTAACATAAATTGAATTTACTAATTTGTGCAATCATTTTTAAAAATAAAAAGTGAATTTTCTTTAATTGTTACTTTATATTGGGTTACATGTTAATAGGGTGGTAAGCTTAAATAAAGGGGAAATAAACGGCACTAATAAAGCATGAGTGCTGATAGAATTAATTAATTCTAACAGAAAAATGTATTTGTACATGAATCTCAAGTTATAGAAGACCTACATTTGATGTATCGATAATATAAATGAAAAAACACACTAAAACACAGGCCATTGTATTATAAAAATATTAATTACATTTTTTTTTCTCTCTCAAACCATGTTATTTAACAATGTTACATTATAAAGAGTACAAAGTCCATCATACCAATACTATATTACAACACAAGAAATAATCCAAAATTAAAACAAATCAATCAAACTAATCCTATTAACAGAGGTCATGTCTCCTAGGACGTTGCATAGGAAAACACAACTTTGAACTCTAGATACACAAAGGAAATATATATCTATCTTAAATGTTGGGGAAACATTTAGACAATTAATATATAGTTAAATACATTTTGACAACTATGTTCATAACATAAAAAAAACAAACAAAAAAAAAAAAAAACACAATTTCAAATGAATACTATGTAAATTGGTAAAGGTGCTGGTACTGAATATCTAAGGGAAATAGACTACTACTTTGGCATCCATCACAATTATAATTTAAAGGTAAAGGTGTAGTTTAACGTCCCAAATTCAGAAGGTACCACATTCTGCCGTGGGGGGGCGCCATGGATAGGTTCCCAGCCCGGGAACGATATTGGAACTGAGCGTTGCGGCGCATGGGAGCGATATTGGAAAAAGTGATCTGTTCCAATACCTACTCCGGGCGCCGCAACCGCCACTATATCCATGGTCCCCCACCCCCCTCACATTACCGTGGGAATTACTTCAGAAAGGTAACGTGTACGCTTCTGAAGTAATTCACACGGTAAAAATATCACATGTTTAGGTAAATTCTGTTCTAATTATTATCCACGGTTCTCATCTCCAATTTTACCCCTGGCTCCTAACCTTTTGGGTTATGCTCCATATATCTTAATACAAATCTATGTGGCTCCTAAAAATATGCCTGGCTCCTAATATTTTTAAACAGATTTGTCAAGCACTGGTTTAATCCCTTCTTGAATGATCAGTTATATCAATATGCTCATTGTGTTTATTACCATAATGAGCAGGTAATGCACTGCTTATGTACTGAGTCAGCTATGTGCTTTGATTTGAGCTGCAGCTGCTTAAGATTCTGGGCAGCCTAACACTTAAAAGATTAGGCTTAAGAGCTCTACAACAGATCTTTCTGAAAAAAATGCTACATGTTTAAACTGCTTAGTTATTGTCCTGATGCCTTTGCATGAAATAGAAACAGTTTTTTTTTTTTTTTTTTTTTTTTTTTTTCTTCTAACTGGACAATGCAGTATACGCCAACAGTAAAAATAAATTAAAGTGACACTAACCCCCTCCCCCTCTTCATTATTTAGATGGCACATAGACTTTTAAACCACTTTTAGAAACATTGTTGCAAACACTGCTGTCGGATAGCTAAAGACATGCGCACGCTCTTGAGCTCACCTAGGATTACTCTTTAACAAAGGATACCAAGAAAACTAATCAAAATTAATAAAAGTAATTTTGTAGTTGTTTAAATGCCAAGCTCCATCCAGTCAATTTAAAGCGATTGTAAACTTGACTGAATTAAAGTCCAGTATCAAATAATTAATTAAAAGTGCCCCTGTTAAGATTAACGTTTACAAAGATGCATCCTTTTTCTTTAGCAGATCGATGACTAATCAGTCATCCTCCAATTGTGTGCCCCCTTTGGCACCCAGATCGTAGGGCAATGCAACAATTGGAGGAAGCCGGATTTGTCATAGATATGCTAATGAAAGCAGCAGATGCGGGCGGAGGATCGGCGTTATGTTTACCATAACAGAAAGGTAAGCTAAAAAAGCATCTTTTGTAAACTTTAATGAATTAAAGTGCCCGGTTTATAAGATTACTATTTTATACTTTCCAATTCACTTCTATTAAATTTTCTTTCTTTTATATTTTTTTTTTTTTTTTTTTTTTTTTTATTATATTCACTATCTGAATCATGAAAGAGAAATATGTGAGTTCCATGTCCCTTTTAAGCTGCAGTAAAGCAGAAAGTGTGACTGCCTAGGTATAATCATTTGAAAGCTGCATGATGAGTAGGAGATTATCTTGGCACTAGCAGCAAATTAGAACAAACATATTAACTTTATTTAACAAAACCTTTGTGCCGAAATGTACATCACTAACTGCCAGTAGAGATCTTTCTAAGGTATAGTTTGATAAATGCAGATGGCTCTGCAAAATTCCTTAGCGCTACGGTCTATATGGCACATTGGCATTTAGTGCCATGTTACAGAATGGGAATTGTTATCCGGTAGCCTTAACATGACAATACCAAAAGCCTTAGTGTGAATGCTGACTTAAAGGGACAGTAAAAAAATAAACTTAAAGGGACAGTGAACCAAAATCTCTTATTTTGTGATTCAGAGCATGCAATTTTAAGCAACTTTCTAATTTACTCCTATTAATTTTTCTTCATTCTCTTGCTATCTTTATTTGTAAAAGGCATCTAAGCTAAGGAGCCAGCAAATTTTTGATTTAGAACCCTGAACAGCACTTGTTTATTAGTGGGTGAATTTATCCACCAATCGGCAAGAACAACCCAGGTTGTTCACCAAAAATGGGCCGGCATCTAAAATTACATTCTTGCTTTTCAAATTAGATACCAAGAGAATTAAGAAAAAATGATAATAGGAGTAAATTTGAATGTTGCTTAAAATTGCATGCTCTATCTGAATCACAAAAGAAAAAAATTTGGGACATGTCTACTATGGCCTCCATTTGAGAGGTTCTAATCTTGAACCGAAACGTTATGGGTTAAGGCCCTTTGCTGTTCATGTACTTTGTGGAATAAAAGACTTTTTGCATTGCATCCTGTGTTGCCTGTTTTTTTTTTTTTTTTGTTGTTGCAATATTTCGATCCATCCCTGGCCAGGTTTGGTATACTGTGGACTTCTGTATTCACTTTTTATTTAGCAGCGCACCAGGCAGTTGTTCTGGATGGTGAGTGCCACTTCTCCCACACTTATTATTAGTATTATTCCCCAGTCTGTTTTTAAAATGCACATTAATCTGGAAGTAAGAGCTAATAATATTTAATAAATAGTAATAATATTCCAGAAATTTATTAGTGAATGCTGTAGACGGATGTTATATTATGTGAAATGTACTTGTAGGAATAGAACCCTCTTTTTAAACAAAAAAAAAAAAGATTTGCGCTGTATAACTGTTTGCAATTGCCTTGTCATATATCACTGCAATTTGATATATTGTGACTGGTATAAAAAGCATTAGGATTTAAATGTTGTAAATATGCCACAGGGGGTGGAGCATAGAGGAGTTTACTTCGAGCTATTTTGTTTTTAACCAATCATGTAGAACATGTGTATTTAAAAGGGTAGTTAATCACCCATGACTGCAGCTACGATTGTTGCCTTTTGACAGACGAAATGCGTCGGCAGCAGGGGAGTAAGCTTCTCTAATCCACTCACACAGACACTGTGTGGATCCGGTTCTGTTTCGATTTTATCCGGTACTTCAATAAAGGCTACATTTTAACAAGTGACCGTTGTGTGGGAGTGCTCCTCTATCCTTTGTGGAGTTCTGGATTCAAGAACAAGTGAGCACGCCACCTAGGGCACCCCCGGTAACTAACGGCACTATTTCCCACCCACATTAGCATCGTCATCAGACGCATGTGGACCCGTACGGAGTAATGTCACTCGCCGTCAATAAGCAGCGGAAGAGGGGATCTGTGTGAACCCAGGAGCGGAAAGAGGCGAGCCGGAAGGTGAATCTGGCATTTGAGTTGCTTACTCCTTACAAGCAGCAGAAGTTCACCAAGGACCAGTGAGCAGTACAAACACTGATATACTGGGGTATGAAACCGCATGCATAATAACAAGTGAGGTGGAACATACATTACCTTTGGGGGTGGACTTTTCCAGCTTATGGATATAGTGCTATAACGGGGATGCAGGTGCTATTATCCTTATTTGGCTATTAACTTAAGTTTTTCATGATTATCCACGTGATTGATAACTGCACTGCAGTTTCTGTGTTTTTGTTAAGGGGCAAAACTAACCGCCTACAAGTAAGTAAGTATGGATCATGACACCAGTGACTGAAGTTGTCAGGTTTTATTCACTTCAAACGGCTGAACATGTTGGAGATCTATAGTACCTAGAGACTGTTTTCTACTGACAATTCACTTCTATCACTCAGTAAATTGTTTGCTACCATGGAGACATTATTAATCAAGGAAAACGGATTAAAATGGGACATATGGACTCTCCAAAAGTTTATAAAAAGTGGATTAATTCCCAGAGGGTTTAAAATAAACAAATTCCCTACGTTTCAGGTGGAGGATATAGAGATTATAAAAATATGGAACAGCATATTATCAGACTGTTCCTTTAAGCTTATGGTAATGTTGGTAGAGTTCAAGTCCAAGCAGCTGTCCTTGGTATCAAGAGAGAGTGATGTTTTGCAGATAGAGCTAACGTAGCAAAGAGATACAATTTTGTAAGTTTGATAAAATTCTCCAGGGCTCAGTGGCAGATGTTAAGAATTTAATATTGGAGGTAAAACATGATAAATACCTGAGGGATTTATCTGATTATGATGAAAACAATGTATATTTGGAACAGAAAGCAAAGGTCAAGTTATAGAAGGGAGATTGATCAGAAAAAAATCCCAAAGGGAAATAGACCGGGTAGATTCAACAGAGGTGGCTGAGGTAATACTAACAAATCAAGGAAAGTTACCTTCAATGAGAGGGAAGTCGAGACCTTTGAGGAGGATGGTAACTCTGGGGATTGCTCGACATCTGGAGATGAGGCAAGAGCTGAGCCCACTGTTCAAAGATCAGAACTGTCTGTTAGACCAAAGACATTGAGTAATATGGATACAGGATCTAAGTATCAAACTGTACAACCAGTGTCTTTAGGAAATATGTGTGCAGATGTCAATGGTACAGGCCGGTCTGATTTTGCACAGGTTTTTTCCAGACCCCCAAAAGGATTAGAAGGGGGGGGGGAGGAAAAAGAAAAGATCATCCTGAAAGAGGTACCTCTTCCTCCATGGAGAGGGAGGTCCAAAACTAAGTACAATTGAAATCCGTAATTAACCTAACTATCATTTGAGTGACTTGGAAATAAGGGTATTAAACTATGGCTTGAATTTTGTGCCATCTGAAAATTTCAACCTTTTTCCAAACACTCATAGATGTTAAAGGTACACTGAACCCAATTTTTTTTTTTTTTCTTTCATGTTTCAGGGAGAGCATGACATTTTAAGCAACTTTCTAATGTTACTCCTATTTTTTTTCTCTTCATTCTCTTGCTATCTTTATTTTAAAAGCAGGAATGTAACTCTTCGCAGCCAGACAATTTTAGGTTCAGCACCATGGATAGCGCTTGCTTATTGGAGGCATACCTTTACTCACCAATAAGCAAGCATAACCCAGGTTCTCAACCAAAAATGGTCCGGCTCCTATGCATCCTGCTTTTTAAATAAAGATATTAAGAGAAGAAAAATTCATAATAGGAGTTAATTAGAAAGTTGCTTAAAATTGCTATCTGAATCATGAAAGAAAAAATTGGGTTTAGTGTCCCTTTTTTAATAAGAAATCTTAAGTTGAAAAAATACTATAAAGGAGAGAATATGAGTGATATGTCAGATAACATCAGCTTACAAAAGATACACTTTAATATGGGTCTAACATTTCAGGATGTATGTGATGTAGAGACACTAGAGGCACTGTCATTGGAGGGTGCTTCTGGGGTATCAGAAATACTCTCTGAAATTAACAGATCCCCACCCAATATTCGACCCTTAGTACCAATCCTGTTAATAGGTTCAAAGAAGAACTTCATTAATTATGGTAGAGAGGATTTTTGGATGAACAGACCAGTGTATTTTTATACGTTAAAAACCCAGTCACACCTGTCTTTAACTTTCTACCGAAGTCCATAAGTCCCTCACTAATGTCAAAGGTCAACCAATTATAAGTGGTATAGGTTAATTGTTGGAACCTTTCTCCAGTGGCTGGATACTATACTCCAGCCATTAGTAAGAAATCTGGAAAGTTATTTGAGGGATACAAAGCAACTACTGGTGGAACTATAATCCATCCCATGGAGTGAGGACCTAAACTGGTTAACAGTTGATGTGGTTGCTTTGTATTCCTCAATTCCACATGAAAAGGGTCTTGAGGCCCTGGACTTCTTTCTGGTAAGAATGACCAACTATGACCAGAATTTTCGCAGATATATTTTAAGGTTGGCTGAAATGCTGTTGACCCATAATGATATTGTCTTTGAAGGTGTTAACTACCTCCAGAGATGTGGGACAGCTATGGTGGCAAAATTTGCCCCCTCCTATGTCATCCATGTCATGGGTTGGTGGGAGCTGTCCCACATCTATGGGCACCTGAGGGACAAGATAATATATTATAGAAGATTTATATATCTTCTGATTATCTGGAAAGGCAGCGAAGAGGAAGCCAGAAGTTTTGTGAAAAAGCTTAATTGGAATAAAGTTGGCATTCAATTCACGTCGGAATTTGAAGGTAGACAAATTATTTGGATGTTACATTACAAGGAACATCAGACAAGTTAATAACTGAAGTCTACAGGAAGCCCATCTCTAGCAACACTCTCCTCCATGCCTGCAGCAGCCATCCTAAGAGTCTTCAAATCTGTAATTTAAAGGACCGTTTATTTGGCTACGTAGGGATTGCACTCAGGATGAGTAGTTTAACACTCGCTGAGGACCTGGAGGAGAGGTTGTGCAGTAGGGGGTATAGACATAGGGATGTTAAGACATCTAGAAAACAAATAGCAGTTACACAAAGGGAGAGATATCTTGAAACGAAAGAATGCAGGATGGATAAGGTCTGTTTAGGGGGAGTTTTGTTCATTACCCAGTATAGCAACCAGTTCCACCAGGTGTGCTATATAATACGCAAGCACTTTCAGATGCTTAAAGCGGATGATGGACTGGTTGATGTGGTTGCTAATGGATGTAGATTTGCTTTTAAGAAAGACAGATCCATAGGTAATGCAGTGGCTCCAACTCAGTTGAAACAAGCTAAGAGAAAATAATCTTCATGGCTGCAGGTCAACTGCCCTTACAAATGTAGTTACATGCAATGTGTGGCTTGTGATTATCTGCAAGTGGGGGAGCGGTCTAGGAGCTCGGTTACAGGGGAAGCATTTAAACACTTCTGTTTAAACTGTAGGTCCATTTATGTTTATCTCCTGACATGTACCCAATGTGGGAAACTATGTAGGGCTCATGAGTAGAGAGATCAGGTATAGAATACGTGAGCACCTCTCAAGCATAAAACAGGGTAAATTAACCACCCAGCTGGTACAGCATTTTAAAAAAGTACACAACAAAAATGCAAATATGCTACGATGGACCATAATTGAGGTTGTGAGATGCAAAGAGAAGGGAGGCGACGGGGATAAACTCCTGGGGAAAAGGAAGTTGTTGTGGTGTGTGTTTTTTTTTTTTTTTTTCTTCCCCCACTTTTGGATACACTTTGTCAGGATATCTGTGAGTGTTATTAAATATATACGTATGCATATTTTATCTACACATAGATATATGATGAGACCAAGAACTCCTTTTATCTCCTCTTGGTCTGAAACAGACTTGTAGAACAAAAGAAATAGACAGGACTTCTAAAAAAAAAGAACAAACATTGAAATCTCTAAATTGATTTAGCTTTGAAGCTCATCACTCCACATGAGGTCATAACAGGGACGTAATAATCAACCAAGACAGCATACATCGTAGGATTTTTGGAGACGACATTCTGCACATAGTCAGATAAGCAAACAGAAATTCTAGAATATAGTAATTAGCACAGACCTGTTAATTGCCCCTAGACCTCGGATCCACATCTGTGCTGGCTAACAGACGCATGTCTTGCATTGTAACTCTCAAATTCATTTCAAGTAAAATATACCTCAGTATTGTATAAAAATGTATACTTTTCATGGATTCGAGAAATGCATTTCAGATTTGTAATAAATTAAATGAACTACATTTGTGTGTAATAAAAATATATATATATTTTAAGAAATCTATGATAAATAAAATACTGATGTTTCATATTAAAATAATCCGGTGATTGATACTGAAAATTATAGTAAATAAAATAAACATTTTATAGGTTTGATAATTGAACTGCAGCAATATTTGATGGAGACTGCATTTGTGATTGTCTGCTGCCCCCTAGGGGATTAAAAATGGTATGACAGCCAAATGGACTGACTACTAGAACACATGCAAATCCAAATGAACCAATGAGAGGGACAAGCTCCGAGGGCCAATGGAAAGGCAGCTCCGTTAAGGGCCTATCAAATTTATCATCAATGATTAGAATAAAAAGGGGTGGGGTTATATCACGTGATATAACCTCAGGCAAGAGAAAGAGAAAAGGGGCTGAGTTTTTGACTGACAAACTGTTGCCTTGAAATCCAGTCTTTGATGTGCAAATCTGGGCCTAACTTTCATCCATCTTGCAAAAATTTACCTCTTTTAATTTATGAGGTGAAATTGGACTTATCGGCGAAAAATGTAAACATTAATTTGGTTATTTGGGTAAAGTATAAAACTGTTAAGTATATTTAATATTTTAAATCAAATGCTATAGTTAGATTAGTTAGTAATTTTAAAAGGGCACACTTTGTATTTTATGCTTATATCCATAGTCCTGTGTAGTCTTAGCTAGTCACATAAATTGGCTGTTTGCAATAATAATAATAATAATAATAATAATATATACAATTTCTGGTGTTTTTCAATTGAAGTTTATATAGAATCATTCGTGGGCTAAATAACTTAATTATACTTGTCTGAAAGTTATATTAAATCTATTGAAATCCAGTAAGATTTGGGAGAAGTTTTTTAGTATATTTATCTAAACACTGAAGTTTGCGGTCCATATTGTGGTATTTTAATGCAACTGATTTGGTAGATTATTGTGAATAAGGTCATTTTGTAAAGGTATATTTTTATGATCTTTGTATAGAATATTATAACCGCATAAGTGTGGATCATTTGATTTATATCTGGTTTCTATAAATATAATTCAATGTAACATAGTAACATAGTAGATAAGGTTGAAGTCCAATGAGTTCAACCTATACAAATCTAAAATACTTTCAAAAAGCTCCAGTTAAGCTTAAATAACCTCATTAAAATGTGACCCATTTAATACTAGCAATCATATCCATTAATTTTGTTTATATACAGAAATTTATCCAGACTATTTTTAAATGTATCTATGGTATTGGAATTCACTACCTCCTTTGGTAATGAGTTCCACAATTTTATTGCTCTTACAGTGAAAAAAACGTTTCCGTTGCAGGAGATTAAATCTCCTTTCCTCCAACCTTAAATTATGACCTCTTGTCAGAAACAATTTTCTTGGAATAAACAGAGCTTCTGCCATCTCTGTATATGGGCCTTGAATATATTTATATAAAAGTAATCATGTCACCTCTCAAGCGCCTTTTTTTCTAAAGAAAACAGACCCAGTTTGGCTAGCCTCTCCTCATAGGTTAATTTCTCCAATCCCCTTATTAGCTTTGTGGCCCTTCTCTGAACTTTTTCTAGTTCTGCAATATCTTTTTTAGCAATCGGTCCCCAGAACTGCACTCCAAACTCAAGGTGAGGTCTTACCAGGGCTTTATATAATGACAGAATTATGCTTTCCTCCCTTGAATCAATGCCTCTTTTAATACATGCTAGTATCTTATTAGCCTTTTGAAGCCGCTGCCCTGCATTGTGCACCCATCTTTAGCTTGTTATCTATTACTACTCCCAAATACCTTTCCTCCTGTGTTTTGGCTAAGTCTTGTCCCATTTAAAAAATACGTAGCCTGCTTATTTTTACTTCCAAAATGTAGAACCTTGCATTTTTCCGTATTAAATCTCATTTTCCATTCACTTGCCCATAGTTCTAATTTTAGCAAATCCCTTTGTAAAGAGAGTTCGTCCTGCTCTGACCTAATGACCTTACTTAACTTAGTATCATCTGCAAAAATAGAGATGTCGCTATTTAATCCTTGCTCCAAGTCATTTATAAAAATATTAAAAAGAACAGGGCCCAGTACTGATCCCTGGGGGACGCCACTGATTACCTTTGTTCAATCTGAGTATGATCCATTTACTACTACTCGTTGCTCCCTGTTATTTATCCATGAGCTAACATTTTCAGCTATTCCCAGTCCCTTAATTTTGTGCATTAATCTCTCATGTGGCACTGTATCAAATGCCTTTGCAAAATCTAAGTATATCACATCAACTGATTCCCCTTTATCTATATTTTTACTTACTTCCTCATAGAATCTAATTAGATTAGTTTGACATGATCTATTTCTCCTAAAGCCATGCTGATTAGAACTCATAATCTTGTTTACACGAATATGCTCATCAATATAATCCCTTCAAATATCTTCCCCACCATTGATGTCAGACTAACTGGTTTATAGCTTCCTGGATCATCCCTGCTTCCCTTTTTGAAGAGTGGCACCACATCAGCTTTAAGCCAATCCTGGGGTACCATGCCTGAGGATAATGAGTCTTGAAAAATTAAGAGTAAAGGTTTGTCTATAACAGTGCTAAGTTCCCTTAACACCCTTGGGTGTATTCCATCTGGGCCTGGAGTTTTATTTACCTTTAATATTTTCCAGTTTTTTCCTGATATCCTCATAACAAAACCCAGTTAATGGTATGGACTGGCATGTTCTATTCTGTTCCAAAGTATCATTCAATCATTCCTCTCTTGTGTATACTGAAGGAAAAAAACTGATTTAGTACCTCAGCCTTCTCCCTGTCATTATTTATCATGCTACCCTCCACGCATTTTAATGTACCTATATTATCCTTCTTAGATTTTTTGCTATTTATGTACTTAAAGAACCTTTTAGGGTTAGACTTAGAATCGTTGGCAATTAATTTTTCATTTTCAATTTTGGCTAATTTGATTGCTTTTTTGCATGCTTTGTTACATTCCTTATAAATATTGTATGTTGAGTCTACTATTTTCTTTTAATAATTTAAAAGCCCTACATTTTTTCCTAATTTCTCTTAACACATTTTTATTTAGCCATAACGGCTTTGTTTTTGTATTTTTATTTTTATAACCATATGGTATGTGTTGGATAATATTTAAAAATTTGTTAAATAAAATATACATATCATTTATCCTCTGTATTTTTATTAGAAAATACATTGTCCCAATTTATATTATTTAATGATTTCCTCAAATCGTTGAATTTTGCTTTCTTGGAATTAAGTCTTAGTTAAACCTTTAAAACGCTGCATATGAAAAGAGATTTCAAATGTGACCATGTTATGATCACTGTTACCCAAATGTTCTTTAACTTCTATGTTTGATATTAAATCTGTATTGTTTGATAGCACTAAATCCAATATAGCTTTTCTCCTAGTTGGCTCCTCTATTAATTGTGACAAGAAGTTATCCCTGAGAAAATTTAAAAATCTATCCTCCTTAGCTGAATTACTAGTTTCATTGGCCCAGTTTATATCAGGGTTGTTAAAATCTCCCATAATTACAGCACTGTTATTAGCAGCCTTACCTATTTGGATAAGTAATTGAGTTTCCTCCGGGTCACTAATGTTGGGAGGCTTGTAGCATGTTCCTAGTAATAATTTTTTAGGATTTTTCCCCCCACTCTATTTCGACCCACAGGGTCTCTACATTGTCACTTGTATCATAAATATCTTCCCTTATTGTAGGTTTAATGTTAGGTTTAATATACATGCAAATTCCTCCACCCCTTTTATTATTCCTGTCCCTCCTAAATAATGTATACCCCTCTAAGTTAACTGTCCAGTCATGTGAATCATCCCACCAAGTTTCAGTTATACTGATAACATCATAGTCCTCTTCTGCAACTAAGAGTGTCAGCTCCCCCATTTTACCTGTCATGCTTCTTGCATTTGTTGTCATACATTTAATTTTCACGTGCTTTCTGCTGCTACTTGGTGTGCTTTCCTCTATACTTTCTAATGTGACATTTCTTAAGTCATCCCTTCCTTGAGATATTAAGGGAGTGCCATATTCACAGACTGATCTCTCTGTTCTATTTTGTTCTAACAGACCCTTCCCCCCCCCCCCCCCATTTGCCTAGTTTAAACGTGCTACCATCCTTTTCCCCAACACACCTGCACCCATGTCATTCAGGTGCAATCCATCCTAACTGTACAAATTGTACCCTAGTGAAAAATCAGCCCAGTGTTCTAAAAAGTTAAACCCCTAATTTTTACACCATGTTTTTAGCCATGAATTAACAGACCTTAGCTCCTTCTGCCTTACTGAGTTAACCCACGGCACTGGTAATATCTCAGAAAATATTACTTTTGGAGGCCCTTGCTTTAAGCTTGCTACCTAACTCCCTGATATAATTTTTTAGGACTCTCCATCTCCCACCGATTCCTTCATTAGTACCAATATGCACCATGACTGCAGGATCAGACTCACATCCCTCTAACAATCTATCAATACGCTCCACAATATGCCTAACACGAGCCCCTGGAAGACAGCAAACTGTTCTATGTAAAGGGTCTGGATGACAAATTACCCTATTAACCTTCCTAATAATAGTCTCCTACCACCAACATCTGCCTCTGGCCCTGACTTGTATGCCCCTCTTCCATGACTGAAGGACTGCCCACCATAGTATGCTCCTCTTCCATAGCTAAAGGACTGTTCACTATACTAGGCAACACAGCCCTCTCTGACACTGCCACCCCTGAACTGATATCAACATCTTCACTTAATCTGGCAAATCTATTTGGGTGTACCAGCTCAGAACTGGCCTGTCTCTTCCGCTTACCTTTACTTCGCCCTCTAACTGTGTGACCCAGCTACATCCTGGAGTCTCCTCATCTGAATCCTCCCCATTCCCACTGCTGGAACCATTAACAACCAGCTCAGTCCTATCCCTTTCAAGTGTCTGAATTTCATGTAGTGTTGCAATACGTTCCTCCAGATCCCCAATAAGAGTTTCTAAAGAGACAATATGCTCGCACTTGCCACAAACATATAATCCCAGAAGCGGCTGCTCCAGTGATGCAAACATGTGGCAAGCTGTACACTGAATGAGATTCTCACACATTCTTAATAAAAGGTTCAACTTAAAAGTATAAAATAAATATATTTCCCCTTGGTTACCCCAAAACCTTGTTTGCCTAACTACCTTGGTTAGCTAACTATTATACTTAAACAGACAATGTTACTTTAACAGAGAATCAATACGGCAACCCTGAACTTTAATATTAAGAATTTAGGAATACAATATTGATTTTAATTGTTAGTATATGCATTTTATTGGGGGTTTGTTTTAAAGAATAATTAATGAAATTGTATTATAACCCGGCCATATACTGACAAGGCTATGGACCAGGGCCCCTGATGGATTTAATATAGACTGTCATTAAGTTTTGGGAATAGCTGGTCCTGGGCCTGTACACAATGAACCGCTTCTAAAGAGACCATGCGCTATATATAATTCACATTAATCTGGAAGTAAGAGCTAATAATGTTTAATAAATAGTAATAATATTCTAGGAATGTATTGGTGAATGCTGTAGACAGAGATAATATATTATGTGAAATGTACTTGTAAGAATTGAACCCCTTTTTTGTTAAAATAGAGTATTTGCACTTTAACTGTTTGCAGTGATATTACAAGACAATTGAAGTTTGATATATTGTGACTGTGGTATAAAAAGCATTATGATTTAAATGTTGTAAATATGCCACAGCCTAAGGGGGTGGAGCATAGAGGAGTTTACGCCGGGCTATTTTTTGTTTTTAGCCAATCATGTAGAACATGTGTATTTATTTAAAAGGGTAGTTCATCACCCATGACTGCAGCTACGATTACGGCCTTTTGATAGCCAAAACGTGTCGGCAGGGGAGTAAGCTCCTCTAATCCACTCACACAGATACTGTGTAGATCCGGTTCTGTGGATTTTATCCGGTACTTCAATAAAGGCTACATTTTAACAAGTGTCCGTTGTGTGGTAGTGCTCCTCTATCGCTTGCAGATAACACTGCCTCTGTCGGCCCTCTTCCTATAGTGTATCCTGCTGCCATCTCTTCCCCAGGTAAACAACGCACACCCAGCCATCCACATGATTTAAAAGAAACTGTGATTCGTCAGACCAGGCAACCTTCTTCCACTGGTCCAGGTCTGGGGGCAGCCCCAAACGCACCAAACTTGCACTGTGTTCTGACACCTTTCAATCATGGCCAGCATTCCCGTCTTTTTTTATTTTTTTATTTCAGCTACAGTAGCTCTTGTGTGATCGGACCAGACAGGCTTGCCTTCGCTCTCCACGTGCATTTATCAGGCTTGGGCGTCCATGACCCTTATGCCATCACTATTTGGCCCTTGTCAGTCACTCTGATCTTTTCGCTTGCCCATTTTTCCTGCTTCAAAAACTCACTGTTCGCTTGCTGCCTAATCTATCCCACCCTTTGACAGGTGCCATTTTGATAATCTGTAATTCACTTGTCAGTGGTTTTAAATGATCTATCTATGTATGTATGTGTGTATATATATATATATATATATATATATATATATATATATATATATATATATATATATATATATATTTTGTACACGAGGGGAACACATGGCGTTGTGTTCCAACAAATTTGGAAATTGGCACATTAACACACAGGGGTGGGATGCACTTATGATTGTACAGTATAAATAGAGCCTTTGTTGCACATTTTATAACCTTTGGCCACACATAGTATACAACAGCCTTCTTTAATGGCATGCAATTGTATATGTTCTTCTTCCAAATGGATTTCTATATCTCTCACCTGACTATTTTTTTAAAGTGATTGGTTAACTTTTACATGTTTTAAAGTTGGGTCCAGAATCTAAGAAATATTTGACAGGGACTTAAATTGATCACTTTTAATAAAGATGCTTTAACTTTTTAATCTAGGTGTGACATTCTAATAGCCTGTGCTATTGCAGCCCACTTCTAAACTCCTATTCGTGAGCTAATGGTTTGAACTGTTCTCTAATTGGCGCTCTAGCTACAAAAAAATGTGCCGTATGACTAGAGCACAGATTGGAGAACAGTTAAAACGTCACACAATAATGATTTTCGAAATGGGCGACCGAAGCATGTGGTTGTAGTATGGCACGGCTAGATTTTAAAATAAGTTACAGAGCATCTTCATTAGAAGTGACCAATTAAAGTCCATCTAAAATATCTTCACTACGCTTCCGTTCCCGATTTTAAAAATGTATAGTTTACCATTACTTCTAGATCTTCTACAGCTTACTGTGGGTGTGTGTGGGCTTGGCTCTGATTTTTGGCAAAAAGGTACCCTTTTTATAATCTATTTTAGTAAAAGTTTAATTGGCAGATTATATAATTTACTTGCTCATTAGCCTCATCAAGATAACGTTCTACTAGCATTGCTCCCCACAAACAAATGCTGCCAGCCGAGTGGGAGCAGTGTAATAATTTTTTTTAAATGGATATTTTCTCCTATTCGAAGCACAAATTAATTGCATATTTTAACATTTTTTTGTTGCACAAATTAAATTTATTTATTTTAAATATTAGAACAATTTTAGCCATTATTAAGCTAAAATTAGCCATCTATCGAAACATGAGCCTTGCTGCTGCCTTACTTGATAGACAGTTGGCTATGTGACATTTTAGACTGTTGGGAAGTGTACAAGTTGAAAAAATTCTTCACAGTAGTGATTAAAGTAAAATGTTTTGAAAGAATGATTGATGGAGAACTACATTCTTCTCTTTCCAAAATGTATGTTTTTTTTGGTTTTTTTTTATGAAGCTTAACTTGTTTAATTCTTCAACATCTATTTCTGGTTTTAGAATGGAGCGACAAGTAATGGTGTAGCTTAAATTAGTTTTACCCTTTCATTGTAGTTTTCTTTCTCCCCCAGTTAAATTTTATATATATATATATATTCACACACTCCCACAGCTCAATAGGAATAGTCTAATATATCTCTTGCATGGGAACTCATGGGTTGCCTGGTTATGGCATTTACTAGCACGTGTTCAGCTATGATTTGTATCATGTTACTTAAAATCTGCCAGTGGAGTTAGGACTTTATGTTCATACTGTAATCTCAGATGACCCATTCCATGATAGATGTGCCTCTTGTCCAGCTTCTTAGGTATAGCCCCCTAACAAAAAATAACTGTTTGACACTTCACTATTCAAAGGCTGTAAACATTGTGTGATAGTCATTTAATATGTCAAGACCCGTCTAAGTTTAAAGTCTTAATTTCCAAACGCCCTTTAGGCACACTTAAACTGACGCTGTAATACTAAAATATGTTTTAATTGGTTGTAGCTTTTTAGTTTAGCACTTTCTGAAACATGAGTCAGTCAGGAGTGATTTTATCACATTAGTCAATCAATTTAGAAAAAAATGTTGTTTTTTTTTGGGGGGGGGGGGGGGTTTCCCGCTCTGAAATCAATGTTGGATCAAGCTGTTCTAGTACAATCTGCATATGTAAAACATTATTTTTTTTTTTTTTTTTACAAATGCAGCAATACCAAATTCATTTTTTGATATAGAAAAATTATTGCATCCTACCAAAATGGTAGTTTTTCAAGATATTTTATTTAACCAATAATTGATTCTTTTCCAGAATCTTAGACCTATGGGACAGCTCCATGAACAATGTACTTTTGTCTGCTTTCAGAAAAGTGCATCTAGAACAGCCAAACCTTTCAGATTGAATCTGTTTGAACATTTAGACCAGGCGTAATGTATGTACGATAGAGAATTTTAATGAGATTCCTTCCAGGCAATAGATTATAGATGTTTGTTTTTATCCAATGTGAAGCTCTGACAAATTTAGCTCCTTTTCAGTATTGACAAAAAACTCATGCTAAGTTATTTTCTGCACATTAAATTGCCCTTTCCTTTGAATTAACAGCTGAGACCAATATCAGAGAGAATAGATCCCCTTATCAAGTGTATCTCAACCCCAGTTGAATCTGTGGATATCCACCAGCTGATTTAAAAAAAAAAGTGTCTTAATGTTTCAGGGACTCAAGATTTAGCAATATTTTTTGTTTTATTTTTCTCTTTAAATTGTTCTAAAAATGTAAGGCATATTTCTCCCAATCTCGGAAAGTCCTGGAATACAAGCCAAGGGGGAATTCTTGATTCCCCAAAAAATTGCATATGCCACTCCTTCTAGTCATCGTTTAAAGGTATAACCCCTAAATACTTTTTTTTTTTTTTTTTTTTTTTATATAAAGAAATGCAATAAATTTATCCTTCTGGAGTGTCACTCGACTTCCAGTTTCTACATTAAATATATATATTCTTTAGACAATAATTATACGCACAATTAAAATAAACCACCTAATTCAATTAATCAAGGATCCTTGTTAAAAACAGTCACCTCAAATTCAATCTTTCATAATGTTTACAATGTTCAAAAAAAAGTATGTAATTAAAAAATTCTTCAATCAAAACTTCAATTCTCTCAAATTTACAGTGTGTTTGTGAATACTGACACTCTTCCTTAATATATTCGTACCTTGCTGTGAGACACTACTCTCGGCTCTTGGTCTAATCTTGGCTCTTGTCTGTCTGTTCATGCTGCCTAGCTCTACATCCAACTTCGCAGATTCAAAAACCCCGGCCCAAACTTTCAGCAACACATTTTGTCAAATCTACAGCCTTTCTCAAGCCTTACAATATTTGTGCTTCTTCTTTGGCAGTGGCGTCGCTAGGGTTGGTGCCACCCGGTGCGGTAAGTTATGGTGTCACACTGACCCCCCCCCACAGTAATGGTGTGTGTTTTGTTTTTTACATTGCAAGAAGAGGATTTCATAGAAAAGACAAACTTCTCCAATGGACAGAAAGCAGACGCACACATACAAACACTCACACACATAAAGATACTCAGATGCACTCAGAAACACACACACACACAAATATGTGCCTACCGCTTTTTATGGCTAATCACCTCTGCACTTTGCCCGCCCTTAGTGTACCATAACTGTACCGGTCTGGTGGGCATCATACGTGGCTCCTTCACTTTAGAGACAGTGTCAGACAGTCATGTGGTCAGGTGCCAGGCATCCCCCCCTCATGATTTCCCGGTTCCGTTTAGAGAGACAGCACAGCAGTGAGTGACTCCACTGCTCCACACATCAGTGAGCACAGATAGACAGGTAGGTTTAGGCTAGCAGCACAACTTTGCAAGCCCCACGGCACGCCCACAACATTCATAGTGAAATTGGGCAGGGGAGGAGCAAAGTACAAACAAGCAAAAGCAGCCGGAAAAACTATTTGTGGAAATTGCGGCGCAGGCTCAAGGGGCAAAAAAAAATAAATGTCTACAACTTCCCCAGTCCCACTAATGTTCACAACTGCTGGCCCCTCTAATAAAAAAAAATCTATGCATCTCTAAATTGTATTTCTTTGAATTTCAATAAAATTTAAAATAAAATTATTTTTTTGCTGGTAGTGTCACCCAGGTGCGGTCCGCACCCCCCTAGTGAGGCCCCATGACACTCCCAAAGTATTTCTTGCGTTTCAATATCTCCATACCAATTGTCCTTCCTCCCTTTTTCATAGGGGGGGGGGAAAACATTTTTAGCTTACTTTTTGAGTTATCTTAAAAAGGAATTAGAAAATAAATATAATTTTTTACAATTCAAATAAACATACATAGACTAAACATTAAGAGATCAGAACATTATCATAATTGATTAATAAATCAAACTACTATTTATTAAAAAAAGAAAATGTAAACCAACTATAACCTAGCGTCTAATTTCAAATTGATTAAAATCACATTAATCAAGAGGGCTCTTATAATAAAACGGTTTGACTAAACCAAATACAATCGGGAAACGATAACATTGTGTTGCAGCCACCAAGCAGGAGTTTATTCATGTATTTAACGCCTTTGTAGGACACTAGTGCTAAATGTATTATTAATTTCAAATTGTATTTAAATGACCATTTAAAATATACAGTCAAATGCTAAAATGAAATGGTTTATTATACATTTAAAAATTGTGTGGTGTTAAACTTTGCAGTATACGTTCATTATTTATTTTGTTCCCTTTACCTGTAATTTTAACTGTAAAAATTGTTTGGTTTTCTAAATTCCACTGACTTTCTATAAAGTAATATGCGCCCACATTTTTTTAACCCCTTAAAGTACTCTTGCGTCATTGGTCGTTAAGGGCTTTCTTGTAAATTTTTAAAATTCCATGATTCAGAGTAAGTGCTCCCAGTAGTATGTTGCTGCTCCTTCAGCAAAGGATACAAAGAGAATGAAGCTAATTTGAAAGTTGTTTAAACTGTAGGCTGTATCTGAATCATGAAAGGAAAAAAAATTGGGTTTCATGTCCCTTTTTAATTTAAACATGGTGTCCGTTACTTAAAGGGACATGAAACCCAATTTTTTTTTTCTTTCACGATTTAGAAAGATCATGCACTTTTAAACAACTATTTAATTTGCTTCTATTTAATTTGCTTAATTCTTCTGATATCCTTTGCTGAAAAGCATATCTAGATAGGATTAGTAGCTGCCGATTGGTGGCTGTACATAGATATTTTGTGTGATTGGCTCACCCATGTGCATTGCTATTTCTTAAACAAAGAATATCTAAAGAATGAAGCAAATTAGATAATAGAAGTAAATTGGAATGTTTAAAATTGTATTCTCTAGCTGAATCATGAGAAATTTTTTGGGGTTTAATGTCCCTTTTAATATAAACTAAACATTTACATTTTCAATATTTAAACTGATAGGATTGTAAAAAAAACAAAAAACAAATGCATCTATGTATTATTCTAAGGCTAGTCTTTGCTTTTGAATATATCATTTTGTCTATTTTGTATTTGCTGTTGTAACAACCTTTTTAATGACCACTTATATGCCTCAAAAATGTAAACCAATAGTATTGGTGTTTTTTTCTTCTTGTATAATTAGTTTGAGCATGTAATTTTAGCACTAGCGACACTGTACAGCATTCCTGTCTGTAATGGGTTTAATACAGTTAATCTTGTTCAGGAGCTGCAGAACACTGCCAAAACTGTTTTAACCCCTTTTGTGGGATTAAACGCCACATTGCACGGTCACTAGTGCTAAAATGACATACTATATCCTGTTGGAGCATGTGATTTTTACACTCTAATGTTCCTTTACTGGAAAGAGGAGTGTAGTTTGAGACAAATCGCAAAGAAAATGTTTGTGTGGTTTTTGTTTTAAATTGTTCAGTGGATTCTTTATAAAGTCTAGAGTTTAGTTTTTCTTTTGTGATTCAGAGCATGCAATTTTAAGCAACTTTCTAATTTACTCAATTTTTCTTTGTTCTCTTGCTATCTTTATTTGAAAAAGGCATCTAAACCTTTGTTTCAGTACTCTGGACAGCACTTTTTTATTGATGGATGAATTTATCCACCAATCAACAAAAACAACCCAGATTGTTCACCAAAAATGGGCCGGCATCTAAACTTACATTCTTGCATTTCAAATAAAGATACCAAGAGAATGAAGAACATTTGATAATAGGAGTAAATTAGAAAGTTGCTTAAAATTGCATGCTCTATCTGAATCACAAAATAAAAAAATTGGGTTCAGTGTCCCTTTAACTTTAAAGGCTACCAGAAACTTTTAAGAGTAAGATATCCTGTAATATGAACTATATTTGCAGTTTAAATTGGTTCTGTGCAGTTAAAGGGACACTGAACCCAAATTTTTTTTTCTACCATGATTCAGATAGAGCATGCAATTTTAAGCAACTTTATAATTTACTCATTATCAAATTCTTTTCATTCTCTTGGTATCTTCATTTTAAATGCAAGAATGTAAGTTTAGATGCCGGCCCATTTTTGGTGAACACACTGTGTTCTTGCTGATTGGTGGGTAAATTCACATACCAATAAACAAGTGCTTTCCAAGGTTCTGAACCAAAAAAATAGCTTAAATGCGTTTTTTTTTTTTTTTTTTTTTTTTTTTTTTTTTTTTTTTCAAATTGATAGGAGTAAATTAGAAAGTTGTTTAAAATTGCATGCTCTATCTAAATCACACAAGAGAAAATTTGGGTTCAGTGTCCCTTTAAAGAACCCTCTTGGTATTCCAGCATGATGGTTTCAGTAAGATTTTAATTTCATTGTGGTTAAAAATAAATTTCGTCATAAAGCCAAGGAGACCTGTGCTGGGAAATAGATTCACAAACCATATACTTCTTTGCCAATTTTGTGGGACGCTTGTAGTTGCAAAAACACACCCTTAATGTTCTTTAATTTTCCCTCTTCATTTAAATCAGCTGTTGTCTTGCAAAAGATCTGCAGATTATTTTTTTTTAAATGCATTATAATAATTTTTAGTTTTATTTGTGTGAACTTATTATTCTAAATTTTGCCCACTAATCCAGATCACTCAACATTTCCTGGAGTATATCTGGGAGGCTGAGGCTTTGACCCAGGGTTCTAGTCCTGGCAAGCTAAAATTACAGGTTGGGGTGGGCAAAAAGGTGGATTAGTCGCCGTTCAATTGATGTTCAGCACAGGTGTGGCAGTCTATTGCCAACTTGGAACTGATAAGGACCTATAACTGTAATGTTTATCTCCCTTTAATATGTTGCCAATGAGCCATGTTACCTGCTGGAGTGTATTAATTGTTGATAGATAGATCTTTACCTTAATTTTGCCGTTTGTTATTGCTGCTTTTGCTTGTTGAAAATGCCATTTATCCTGAAATTTTCAATACTACCGGACCCCAAGGCAGAACATGCAGTGATCTGAGGTCATCACAGAAAATGCATGATGTCTGCAGAAAGAACAGGAACTTTACAATGCTGCCACACATCTATTTTTTTTTTTTTTTTTTTATTTCTTTTTTTTTAAACAGAGCTTTGCTCTGGCTGCACTGTGTAAGTTTTCCTTATCACAGTGCGTCCACAGCAAAGTGCTGTTTGAAGTGAAAAGTCGCAGCAGTGCATTGATTGTTGACTGGCTCTCAGATTATTTATTATTATCCACCCCCTAGCCTTTCCCAGTCTGCAAAGCAATGCATCCTTTTTTTTTTTTTTTTTTTTTTAATTACTACTTTTCTATGTTAGACCAAGAGAAAAGGAAACAAATTCATTCAAAATACATTTTTCATTTTCTTTTTTTGTCTGCAGCTAATTTCAATCCAATCTTCAACTGCTGCACTATATTATAACACTTTAAAAAATGTTTTACTCTCCAGTTAATCAACACATTGCAACTGAATTGGTGCTTGATTAATTTTTTTTTCCCCCACTAAAAAATTTTCATTGTGGGGAAAAAAAAAAATTCTGCCTCTGGGTTACCGCATTTGCTAAAGAAAAGCTTTTATAAACATGAGTAAGCAGCAGAGACTCTTATCTGCCGCTTGCTTGAGTACATTGTCCCTGCTTAAAGGGACACTGTAACCAAATTTTTTCTTTTGTGATTCAGATAGAGCATGACATTTTATGCAACTGTCTAATTTACTCCTATTATCAAATGTTCTTTATTCTCTTGGTATCTTTATTTGAAATGCAAAAATGTAAGTTTAGATGCCGGCCCATTTTTGGTGAACAACCTAGGTTGTCCTTGCTGATTGGTGGATAAATTCATCCACCAATCAGAAACTGCTGTCCAGAGTTCTGAACCAAGAAAAAAAGCTTAGATGCTTTCTTTTTCATATAAAGATAGCAAGAGAAAGAAGAAACATTGATAATAGGAGTAAATTAGAAAGTTGCTTAAAATTGCATGCTCTATCTGAATCACAAAAGAATTTTTTTGGGTACAGTGTCCCTTTTAAAGGGACATGGAACACACAACTTTTATAGAACATACAATGTTGGACCACTTTCCAACATATTTCTGTTATCAAATTCACTTTGTTCTCTTGGTATCCTTTGTTGAAGGAGCCGCAATGCATTTCTGGTGAGCCAGTGACGAGGCGTATATGTGCAGCTACCAATCAGCAGCCAGCTCCCAGTTGTGCACTGCAGCGCTTAAGTCTACAACAAAGAATACAAAGCAAATTGGAAAGCAACTTTTTCTATATGAATCATGACAGATATGTGGCTTTATTGGTCCTTCTATAAAAGTGCCATGATTGATGAGATGTAGTACTGGCTATCTTGGTTTTCTTTGACCTTTTTTATTCATTATTATTTTTTATTTTTTTTTATTTTTTTCCAGCACTGGGAAGTGTTTAAAGAGGTGACAGAAGTTTTCATCCTTGTTCCAGCTCTGTTAGGACTTAAAGGTAACCTGGAAATGACCCTGGCGTCTCGCCTTTCAACAGCGGTGAGTCCTGATTAGAGAAAGTTAATCAATGTTTGTGAGAAACTGTTTTTTGTAGATTGTCAGTCCTTTTAAAGCAGGGATGGGAAACATTGGCACTTCTGATGTTTCGGATGTTTAGGCATTCTGAAGTCCAATTGAGCATCATGGGAAATGTAGTTCTGAAACATCTGGAGGGCCTAGGTTCCCCCATCACTGCTTTTAAAGGGACCGTAAAGTTAGTGTTTGTTCTTTTTAAAATTTATTTATTAATTTTATTTATTTTTTTATTATTATTAATGGTTTCAAACCTGTCCTCATGCCTCCCCAGCAGGCCAGATTTTGAAGACTAGAACACAGGTTTAATAATCAGCTGATTAGTAAACATGATTATTTTCAACTGCTGTTACCTAAGGTAATCCTGAAAATATGGCCTGTTAGGGAGTCCCGAGGACAGGTTTAGAAATTTTAAGCAACGTTCCAACTTCTATTACCAAATTTACTTTGTTCTAATGATATCCTTTGTTAAAAAGGAAGTAAGGCTCAAAGGGGCTTAGGAGCATGCACGTTTTCTTTATATGTAGCAATCGCTACTAGAGTACTAATGTTACAAAACATTGCTGCCGTAGAGTACTAAAGACACGTGCACTCTCCTGAGCTAAATTTGAGTTACTAACATGCTGTATATGAATCATGAAAGTTTTAACTTTACTGCCCCTTTAAGTTACACATTACACCACTGTATTAAATATAGGAGAAATATTAATTGGTTGGTCTTTAGGGCTGGCTAGTGGAAATTTCCAGCCGTGTGTGAGTAATACACTGATCAAATACAGAATAATACAGCACATAACATGGCCTGACAAATAGCAGCTGCCATGGTGCAGAATAATTTTCTTCTCTGGTTTTACTGATTTAACTTTGCAAAGATTTATTTATGTGAAGATTTATTATCAGCGTTTTTTGTATTGATTGTAACACCTTTTACTCATGTTGCCTCCTCCTTGTGTGTTTTATGTTAGAATGTTTCAGGGGTATTTAAAGGCAACCTCCGCATAGGGGTTAAGCACATTAACGTACCACTCTGGAGCCGCAGAGCACAGTTGGTCCTGAGCAGAAATCTGCAGCGCTAGATGCACAACCCCAAGCAGTAGTTTAATGTATTTACCCTATCTGTGGATGTTAACAAATCGTGTTGAAACGTCACTAGTGATAAAATTACATGCTTTAACAAAGGGGTCAACAAATCTTTTTTAAAAATTAGGAATCCATAATAATATTTAGGAGCCAAACAGTGGTATTTGTATATAGATATATGGAGAATGACCCAAAGATTTTGGGAGAGGGTTAAAATTCTGGGAGCAAGTGGCTCCATGGTTTCTGGGTTTGTCAAGCCCTTAGATCATATCATTTTATCACTGTAATGGTGCTTAAAGGGATACCTGGGTTGTGCCTGCTGATTGGTGGGTACATTTAGCTACCAATCAGCAAGCACTAATCTAGGGTGCTGAACCAAAAATGGGCCGGCTCCTTAGCTTAGATTCCTGCTTTTTCAAATAAGGATAGCAAGAGAGAATAAAAATTGATAATAGGAGTAAATTAGAAAGTTGCATGCTCTATCTGAATCATGAGAGAGAAAAAAAATTGGGTTTAGTATCCCTTTAATGTTGCCCTAGCAAATGCTTAGTAGGGTTTTCCCCTCACCTTATCTCAACAAAGATAACTGCAACTGGTATCCTTGCTCTTGCCTTTTTTTTTTTTTTTTTTATCACTGTCCCCAGGGTGAAGCTCTGTGCATTAAGCTTACCAATGTTGAGCCGTTTCACATCATAATGCTAACATGGTTTTGGCACAAACTGGCCCCTCCTGTTTATGAAAGTGCAATTAATTGTTCACTATAAGTAGTACATTGCTACTCTGTAACTGACTTTAATGTTTAACCTCAACAAAGGCATTAAACACAGTTAAATAGTGCAAAATTAAAATGCTCTAACCAATTATAGTGTTTTTATTTTGTTTGTTTTTAATGTTCCTTTTAAACTAAACCAGATTTAAAAATATTATATACACTGTATGTTACATTTAATTCTGTGAAGCGAACACAAGGCCACAAGCGTAGATTTTATTTAAACAAATTGACTTCACCAAATAGAAGCCTTCTCACAGGATCAAACCACAAACACATGAGGTAAATGGAAAAATAAATGTTTAACAGTTTGCATCATTCAGTGTCTGACGGCTTCCGTGGATAACAAGGCTGTGGCTGTTTTAATGTATAATATATGGAGGGAATATGGAGGATAAAAATTTTGCTCTGAGGGGAGACATACGTAGGCCCGGACATTCCCTTCACTTTGCACTGGTGGCCATGTTTGATCAGACCAGGTGAATGAATTTTAAACCTCATATAATTCTCAATGTAATGGCAAAACACCACAGCTTTTGTTTTATATACACCAATTCCTCTAAAAAATTGGGGATCAGAAAATTGAACAAGACAGATGAGTTTTAATTTTGGCTGTTCTCTGAATATTCTACACGGTTTGGCAGCAGTGCAGAGGTAAACATAAAAAAAATAAAATACTAAAAGGGACATTTCTGCAAAAAGAAAATACTCCTGTATGAGAACATTTTATTATTGCACTATTGCTTACACATTAGCATGCGTTTTTTTTAGAAGTCCTGCAAAATAATTAAGCACATGGTTAGTTTGCTACAGAGCAAAAATGTAGTAGTAGGAGCTAGCTGCACACATCTGGTGAGCCAATAAGAGACAAATGTGTAGCCACCAATCACCAGCTAGCTACCAGTAGTGCATTGCTGCTGCCGAGCATATGTACATATGCTTTCAACAAGATACCTAGAGAGTAATTTTTTTTAAAAATGGAAGTGAACTAAGTCTCTCGGGAGACAGAGCGCACACATACATTTTGAAAGGTGTTTTTTTTTTTTTTTTTTTTGTCTTTCATTGATTTATTCCCTAATAAAATTGTGCTGTTGGACAATAGTACTCCAGAGCTCAACAAATTTGTTCAAACTGAGTAAGTCTAAAAATATTGGGGACCAGCAAGTTTTCAGCTTAATGGTGTGCGTATACGTATACAAAACCCAATGACTCCTTTTGGTTATCAGAAACGAGCGTAAAAAGTGTGCCAGCAACACACCACAAGAATTTTACCCTTAATTACCAAAAACACACCAAAAAAAGTTACAGAAAACCTTTTATGTAAGGCTCCTGAATAGCTCAAGTGTGTCTAACATTCAGCTACAAAAGGCCCAGCTCAAAGCTTAAAGGATAGTCTAGTCAAAATTAAACTTTAGATTCAGAGCATGTTGTTTTAAGCTTAGTATTCGGCCCATTTTTGGTTCAGCACCTGGGTAGTGTTTGCTGATTGGTGTCTAAATGTAGAGAGACTGAATAAAAATGTTAATAGGATTAAATTAGAAAGTTGCTTACAATTGCATGCTCTGAATCATGAGAGTTTAATTTTGACTAGACTATCCCTTTTAATGTCAGATTTGAAAACTGGTAGAACGGAGTATGTTGGCACTGAAGGAGTTTGCAGATCCTGTGTGTAATCCTGGTCCAGTTCATTGTGCCCTGAAACATACGTATGACGAGTACTTAAAATGAGTGACAGTAATGAATAAGCAGATAGGGAAGGCACTTCCAGGACAGAGTGACCACCATAAAATAGCAACAGCCTGTGAGATCACAAACTGCGGCACAACTCTTAATACAAATTCTGTATGTGAGCAGGAAGATGGTTTCGTCTTTACTGTTCTATGCCAGAACGCCTCGGGTCACAATGATGAAAACAAATGCTGTGTTGCAGCAAACTCCTTGATTGTCAAACAGTGTTTAAGAATGCAGAATAACACTTGCGGCAGTGATTTAGCCCCTTAATCTCACTCTTACAGCGGTATAGAGTCTTCACCCTGAATACCTGACTTCCTTTGGCCTGTGTACTGTGTGTTTGGAATTAAATCAGAGTATAGCAATTAGTAGGAGAAGGCTGTGTATGACAGCTGTTGCCTCCCGCTTCTAGCAAAGCCTAACTGCGATTGTTCCAGACCTTACTGACTGCTGCTCCTCTCCCCTGACCTAGCATTTACCAGGCACCATTATGTTAAGCCCTGAAACCGAGTGACACAGGGCATAAAATGTATATCTAAACTAGTGCTTGCCAATTCCAGGTATCCACAGCTCCTAGAATTTTTGGCTCCTAACTTTCTTTAGTATATGTGTGTTTAATTTATCAATCCCTGATCTAATCTCTTGCAAGTTTTGGCCTCAGTTTTATTGATCTAATGAAATTCGTATCTGACCCATAAGTCCCTTATCTATTGTGTTGTGACCTGGGACACCTTGAACTTGGCTAAAGCACTATACATGGAATTTGCGGATAGATGATTTGCCAGGGATGTGACATTGTCTTTTTCTAACTGACTTTTTTTTTTCTTTTTTTTTTCCTGCAGGCCAACATTGGGCAAATGGAAACTGCCCATGAAAAGTGGGTAATGATCACTGGTAACATGGCGCTGATACAGGTAGTTATTGCCCTTCCTTTCAGTACTGATGTATGCGAAACATAAAGGCAAACTAATTTGGTTTATTTGCAGTCCTCTAATGAGTAGTAATGATCTCTTCATACCAAAGTATTTTTGAAGGAATAAAAATGACATGATCGTTTTAATTAATATGATGTTTAAGACTTGCAGCTAAGTCCAGTAAGCATTCGATCCCTGATTTAATATTCAGTAACATACAGATTGTTATTTTTCTGTAGGTACAGGCCACTGTTGTAGGCTTCCTGGCGTCTATAGCAGCAGTGATCTTTGGCTGGATTTTAGATGGTCACTTCCTTTTGGGACATGCTGTTTTGTTGTGCGCAAGCAGCGTCTCTACGGCTTTCATTGCTTCAATGGTGCTAGGTGAGATATATTCTGCTTGATTAGAACTATTGGAGCACTCTCCCTCGTGCTGTAAGGCCTTCCCCTAATCTTCTTTTAAATGCTCCCTGAAGACTTTTTTTTGTTCAGAAAAGTCAACCACCCAACTCAATAATAAATTAATTTCACTTACCTAACATTTGCCTCATCTAACTGTGCATTAACATATTTCTCAATCTTGCAGTCCTCACCTCCTACCCTTCTAGATTGTAAGTTCCCAGGGGAATAGGGCCCTCAATTCCTCCTGTATGTGTTTGTAAAATTTTGTCCTGTCTCTTACAAGTTTTATAATATTGTTTTAGCTAAATGAAATGTACCCATACACAGTGCTGCAGAATATGTTGGCGATTTTATAAATAAAGTATAATAATAATGTATTTATTTGTATTCCCTCTCCCCCCCCCCCCTTGTGTGATGCTGAAGATTTTAAATGCAAGATCTAAGTCTTTACATAAAGTACTAATTCAGTGCTGAACCCTCGCACTTTTTTTGTATGTATGTGTGTCACGAATATCTCGGGATTCAGCTGCTAAGGGGTTAATTCTGTCTAGTTTGTGAACAAAAACAGTTATTTGCTTTTCAAATAAGTGACTGGCACAGGATTGGATAACCTTGGTTCGTCACTGTATGTATTTATGTATTTTCCATTTTGACAACATATGTCCTTCTGTCCAAATTCTATGTAGTAAAATTACTTTTACCAAAGACGGCCAAATATAAAATTGCCCCAAAAATCTTCCTATAGAATTTTGCAAAATAAGTTTTTGTCACCCAGTTCTGCCTTTATTTGGAGACCTGCAAATATTGGTTCAGATAAACCAGTATCAATGGATCCTGATGTAAATACAATAAAATGAGGCTGGCAGTTGCTGCCACATAATCCATATTAGGACATTCACTTAGCAGCTATAAGGACATGCAATGTCGTCTTTAAATAAGAGAGCATCTCCATTTGTAATGATGCATATTACTGCCAGGATCTCTGCTTTTCCCCAGTTATAAAACAAAATGTACAATGACACTTTTGGGCACAATACAAAATGCAAGTTTCTCGGCTCACCCCCCCTTAATCACGCATAAATTATTATAAAACACTTCAATACAGGAAGCAATTGTGGCGTGGCTTGTCTTATCTAGCATTTATTATTAACTCGGTGCCATCTAGTGTGATAATTTTGTATTGCCGTCTTAATAAGTTGCCTTTTTAAATTGACTAAGAACCTTTAAAGTGAAGGTCCATTTGGATGAATTAGTGCCAGGTTTTTAATAAACCTATTAAAAACAAGGGCACTTTATTTCATCAAAATTGACATTTCACTGTTTTCTTCAAAAACTTAACTTTTTAATCCTGGCAGCCGCTCCAGCACTTCCTTAGCAAGCCGTCTTCGTGGGTCCAAAATGACAAATCCGGCTTCCTCCTATCACAGCATTGCATCAGGCCAAGATTCCCCCGGGGGGGAAAGCTGTGATTGGAGGAAGCCTGATTTGTCATTTCTGACGTCTGCAGAGGTTTCCGATGGCCGGGAGAATCGCTGGAGCAGCATTCAGGATTAAAAGGTAAGCTTTTGAAGAAAACGGTGAAATGTCAAATTAGAGTCTTATCATGAAAAAGGCCTTTCAGCAAGAAGGGCTTTTATTCAGACCAGTTAGTGTTGTCTGTGTTGTGGCAGCCGCTACTTTATGGTGCAACAATTTATCTGAACTAATATCGGACTCATTTGAGGAAAATTTTCAACTTTTTTTTTTTTTTTTTTTTTTTTTTTAATTAGGTTTGCTAATGCTTTAATCTGTGACACAATTGTGAATATTTGAATGAATGCAAAAAGTCTCCTAGATGTTTCAACTAAAAGAGCCTTATAGCTGAAATCTTGGTCAGCTGGCCTTGTCTTTTTTGACTCTTCCCTTTTTAAGGGTAAGATATTGTATTGGCCTGGTGTAGATGCTGCTATTTTGACAGTCACTGGAGGTAAAGGAGCCTTTCTTCCCTAGGACAAAAGATCTAAGAGAAAGTGTAAGGCTTCTCATCTTTTTCGTTCTGCAGTCCAGGAACCAAAGATCCTCTTGTGGTGGTTTGTGTGTGTGTTTTCTTTCTTGTGTGTACCCGCTCCAGTTTAAGAGTGCAGTCCAAAGCCTGTGCACCCTTGGGTGGTTTCCAGTTTGTGTAGTTTAGAACTTTGTTTGGTTGTATTAGGGACCCAGGATTGGAGAGACCTTGACATGGTTTCTGGGCTTGACCCATTTGACCGAATGCAGTAACTAAAGCATCCATTTTTGCTTTTAATCTTAGCTGTGTGCTTGCAAGTGAGTGCCAGACTTATATTATGCAGAATTATACAACATTATCTTAGCCAAACTTTATTCAACATAATATTGCCGGTGAAATTTGATTTAAAAAAAAAAGAGGGTTTTTCAGACCGCCGCTCTTGCTCTACTGAGTGGGTGTGGTTTTCCCCCTGACAGCATCTGGGTAGCTGTCTAGTCACAGCCCGGCCTGATCGCACCATTTACACTTAATGCATCTCTCTATCTCTATATCTATATTTTCTGAAAAGGAGAGAAGTTGGCTCTGGTTTTGTTCCGCATTGTAAATCTTCTGTACATTTGTATAATCTTGTTATACTATGAGTTTAAGCTGTGTTATAAACTAATGTTGGTTCCCTTCCAGGTCTGATCATGATCGGGGTTATAATTGGTTCTAAGAAACTGGGCATAAACCCTGATAACGTTGCAACACCTATTGCCGCCAGCCTTGGGGATCTGGTTACGCTTGCATTGCTATCTGCCATCAGCTGGGCCCTTTACAGGGAAATGAGTAAGTGTTGTTTTTTTTTTTTTTTTTGTTTTTTTTGAGAGCTGGGGCTCAAAGTATTCTGTGTCAGAGGAGAGATCAGGAATAGGAAAAAATGAGTTGTATGATAGACAAAATGCAGCACTGTGTATTAATCAAGGGGCTTCCTTTAAATCATTTAATTGTTAAATCTTCTGCTGCCTGCGTCAATGAAAAAAAGAGAGATAAAGATTTATATTTTCTGGGGAGTCCATAAAGAGTTTTTCTCCAGTCATTTGTATATGTTCGGATAACTGTGATATACCATATATATGCATTGAATATCATTTGTTTGTTTTTTTCTCTTAGAACACCATGAATTTGTAAACCCATTGGTATGTGTGCTTTTTATTGCTCTGTTGCCTGTTTGGTTTGTAATTGCGAGAAGGAACCCAGCCACAAGAGAGGTGCTGGCAACCGGCTGGGAGCCTGTTATAATCGCCATGACTATTAGCAGGTGAGTTTATGGCACTAGTGTGGCATTATGTAGTTTGATAAAATATGACTAGCGTATTGTGGTATACAGAACAACAATCATTTGGCAGCATGGTTTAACACATTTACCATATACACAAATGTTTTTTCTTTAATGCAGACAGGATATAATTATATTTTTTTGGATAATTAAGAGAAACTGTCGTTTTTCCCTTTGCAGTGTAGGCGGGCTGATTTTGGATAAAACTATGTCTGACCCAAACTTTGCAGGAATGGCGGTGTTCACACCTGTTATAAATGGTAAGTCTGTGACCAAAATGTGTTTATGTATATCTTGTGCACCTGTTGTTGTATGCAGTTAAAGGGACACTGAACCCAAATTTGTTCTTTCGTGATTCAGATAGAACATGAAATTTTAAGCAACTTTCTAATTTACTACTATCACATTTTCTTCATTCTCTTGGTATCTTTATTTGAAATGCAAGTTAAGATGTCGGCCCATTTTTGGTGAACAACCTGGGTTGTTCTTGCTGATGGCGGATAAATTCATCCACCAATAAAAGTGCTGTCCAGAGTCCTGAATTAAAAAAAAAGCTTAGATGCCTTTTTCAAATAAAGATAGCAAGAGAACGAAGAAAAATTGATAATAGGAGTAAATTAGAAAGTTGTTTAAAATTGCATGCTCTATCTGAACCACAAAAGAAAAAATTTGGGTTCAGTGTCCCTTTAAATCAACACCGTGTAATGTGTGTGTTTTTTTGTTTTTTTTTTGTATTAAAAACTTTATAGAGCTAGGGAGACCTGCCCTTGGAGGCCACACTGAAACTTAACCCTTTTTAAAGAGCTAGTGAATCATTTTTTAGAACGTTAATGGAAACAAAACTGCTTCAATAACCTTCTTCCGTTGTACAATCATTTACTATATACAAAAAGCATTAGCAATGCCATGCAATTTAATGTCTTCATATAATCCTTTGTATTGTATTAATTTAGCACAGGAATAATTCAGTTGCAAGCTCTTCCGACTCAAGCTGTCTGATGCATGAATGCTACTTGGTTGGATGCTTTGTGTGTTGGATAGGAGTAGAGAGATTAGCAGTGTAGGGCCAACCAAATGCTTCTGTGTGTGAAAAACATAGTTTTTATTTAAAGGGACATAATACTCATACTGCATCACTTTTCAAGTGTTTCAACCTTTGGGTATCATGGCCTTTTAACAATTGTCAATGGCATGATGTTCCAGTGAGAACGCTGGTAAATGGTTCCATAGTTAATACTTTAGTATTATAAAAATCGGGATCATTGAGGAATGGGCAATAGCCCTAATACAAAGTACCGGAGGCCTGTGTTGTGTGGTTAAGGGTGCATTGTATCTAAAGCATGAATCTACCATAAAGATAGTATGTGGGGATTAAAGGAAGTTTCTATAATGGGACTGGAAACCTGTTTTCTGTTTAGTTTGCCATTTTAAAAGTCAATGACCTTCAAATACTCTGGTACTTTCTCCTGTTTCTTCTTAAAAAGACAGTGAACACCTTGTAAATACAATATGCAGCCAAACAATAAATACTTTGGTGAGTGAGAAATTTTGCTTTGCATTAACACCTTGTTTGCTGCAGTTTTTTTTTTCAGTAGCCAAATTTCACCTACCACTTGCCTTGATAGACAATCTGGGATTACTTATAGAGAAAACTAGCCAGGATCATTATGTTGGCAGAATATGCTTTTGTTTTTGACTTGTATGTGGCAGGGCTCGGCTTCTGAAGTGAGTTGTTAGAACTGGGGGGAAAAAACTAAATTATCTGGCTAAACAGAGTAAAGTCAGAATTAAACTTTTCTTGTAGTAGACAGAGCATACCATTTAAACAACTTTTCAATTTACTTCTGTTATAAATTTTGCTTTTGGGATCCCTTGTTAAAAAGTCAGCTGCAGAGCAACAATGCGCAATACTAGAAGGTAGCCAAGCACATTAAGTGAGCCAATGACAAGCGGCATATGCGTGTAGCCACCAATCGCCAGCTAGCTCTCTTGCATTGCTACTCCTGAGCCTACCAGGTATGTACTTTAACAAAGGATACCAAGAGAGCAAAGCAAACTCGATAGAGCATGCAATTAACAGCTTTTCAATTTACTTTGATCTGCCCCATGGAAGTTTTGATTTTATTGTCCCCTTAACCCTTTAAGTGAGGTTAACAATAACCGGTCGCCATCCACATCCTAATTTAAGTGCAGATGACAGCTTTGGGTCGTTATTGTGGGGTGCTTTTAGAACTCATTGAGTCCCCACTTCAATCCAGGATGCCAGTGACATCACAGTGCCTGGTGGTGCCAGGCTACTGCTTGGAGCTTAAGGGAGTTTGATTGGGGGTAAGTATTCAGCTCTCAAGTCTTAGAAACCCTCAAGACCCCACTGTTTCAATTTTAGCAGTAAGATTAAAGAGCAGGAAATTTCCTTTTTTAATGTTAGGGCTCCTTTTCAACAATATAAAAAGACCTCCCTGGGTATGTGAGTTCTGTATTGTAATGTTACTACATAATTGTCAATGTGCCTCTGTAAAGTAGAGTTGTGTTTTTTTTTTTTTTTTTTTTTTTTTTTTTTTTATCTGCTCTGGTCATGTGTGCTGGAACCGAATATCATTTATTATTATTATTATTATTTATTTTTTTCTCATAATTTCAGGGGTTGGAGGTAACCTTGTTGCCGTCCAGGCAAGCCGCATTTCCACCTACCTCCACATGTTGGGGTCTCCTGGAGAGCTTGTAGGGATTCCTCATCGTAAATGCCCTAATCCTTGCCGAACCTTTTTCAGCTCAGGTAAGAAATCTGTGAAATTTTAGCAGATGTTGCATTTGTAGCAGATTTTTGACAGTAAATTGAACAATAGACAAGTTGGCTAGTAACATCTAGGTGACTAATCACGGTCTGCCTTGAAACCACAGTGTAGTCCCAGTTTTGCATTAATAGAGTTGCGCACCTGTTCGCCACAACAAACTGCACCAAAAGAAAAACATAATATTGGGTAACTGAAGGATCTCATACGCTTCACTCTAGTATTGAATCAGTTACAAAATAACACACCCAGCAGGTGCTGCTTAGCTATTCAAAGAGAGGAATTGTTGGTGAAGGGGAGCATGTCCTCTTTAAAATGAGGGGTTGCATACCCTTCCCCCCCCCCCCCCCCAGGGATTAATAGAACTGCTTTTCTGTGGGTGGTTTATCGTTTTTGTATTTTCTTCTACAATCTGTGTTGAGGCTATACAAAAAAACTGTACAGGCAAATTGATTCCACAGGTTCAAATATCATTTATAATTACATAGGTGTGTTTGCTTTTTCTCTTGCATGCTATACAGCAGACATCCTCAACCTTGGCCCTCCAGAGGTTTTGGAACTAAATTTCCCATGATGCTCAGCCAGCTGGTATGCTGGCTGAGCATCATGGGAAATGTGGTTCCAAAACCTCTGGAGGGGCCAAGTTTGAGGATGTCTGCTGTGCAGTGCGCTGTTTCTCTTAAGTGTATCCAGTCCACGTATCATCCGTTACTTGTGGGATATTCTCCTTCCCAACAGGAAGTTGCAAGAGGATCACCCACAGCAGAGCTGCTATATAGCTCCTCCCCTCACTGCCATATCCAGTCATTCTCTTGCAACTCTCAACAAAGATGGACGTAGTAAGAGGAGAGTGGTGTGTTATAGTTAGTTTTTTAACTTCAATCAAAAGTTTGTTATTTTTAAATGGTACCGGAGTGTACTGTTTTCTCACAGGCAGCATTAGAAGAAGAATCTGCCTGTGATTTCTATGATCTTAGCAGAAGTAACTAAGATCCATTGCCGTTCTTACATATTCTGAGGAGTGAGGTAACTTCAGAGGGGGAATGGCGTGCAGGTTTTCCTGCAATAAGGTATGTGCAGTTAACATATTTCTAGGGATGGAATTTGCTAGAAAAATGCTGCTGATACCGGATTAATGTAAGTTAAGCCTAAATGCAGTGATTTAATAGCGACTGGTATCAGGCTTATTAACAGAGATACATACTCTTATAAAAGTGTAATATAAAACGTTTGCTGGCATGTTAATCGTGTTTATATATGTTTGGTGACAAGACTTATTGGGGCCTAGTTTTTTCTCCACATGGCTGGCTTGATTTTTGCCTAGAAACAGTTTCCTGAGGCTTTCCACTGTTGTAATATGAGTGGGAGGGGCCTATTTCTCCAACATTGGTGTGTCCGGTCCACGGCGTCATCCATTACTTGTGGGACATATTCTCCCCCACAGGGAAAGGCAAGGAGAGCACACAGCAAGAACTGTCCATATAGCTCCCCCTCTGGCTCCGCCCCCAGTCATTCTCCTTGCCGCTCTGAACAAGTAGCATCTACCACGGGGATGGCGAGGAGTTTGTGGTGTTAGTTGTAGTTTTTTATTCTTCTATCAAGAGTTTGTTATTTTAAAATAGTGCTGGCTTGTACTATTTACTCTATAACAGAAAAGTGATGAAGATTTCTGTTTAAGAGGGCTATGATTTTAGCAGACAGTAACTAAAATCCATTACTGTTATCACGCAGGACTGTTGAAACAAGAGAACTTCAGTTGGGGGTAACAGTTTGCAGACTCATCTGCTTCAGGTATGACTGGTCTCCTAACAACACAGGCTAATGCTAGATGAGTCATATTTCCCCTCAGGGGAAAAGGTAAGCCATTTTTCTTTCACCTCAGCAAAAAAGATAACAGGCTTCCCCTTTTTGTTTTTTATGCTGGTAGACACTGTTAGGGGCAAAATCGATTGGTTTTTATTACAATATACCATTTGAAATATTTTATAAGCTCACATACACTGGGGAACGTTTTTTATTGATCTGGCTTGTTTTAGACACCTAAATCTAGTCAGGAAGGCCCCTTCACTCTAGTGTGCTGAGGGAGGAAGCCTCATTTTGGTGCTTCAGCTGCACAGTTGATTTACAAGGCAGTGCATGCAGATAGGGTCCTGTGGCTCAGAAAGTGACTCCAAAAGGCTTTTTTCTGTGAATGGTGACCCCTAAGGAAGGTAAAAAGCTGCAACAAGGCTGTAGCAGGGATTGTAGTGTATAAAAACGGTTAAATCCAACAATTAGCTCCGGTTTGCTTGTTTTAAGAGCTAGAGTCTCCATATTTGCTGTGCAATACTTTCTAAGCATTAAGACACTGGGGTCCAAATTTCAGAAAAATCGGATATTGCCTTCATAGTTTTTTGAACATTCAGAAATAAATGTGTCATTTTATTATTTAAAGAGACAGTAACGTTTTTGTTTAAAATCGTTTTTATTGCATTGTTTGCCTGCCTAAATCTGTTTAACATGTCTGTGCCATCAGATAACCTATGTTCTGTGTGTATAGAGACAAATGTGGTTCCCCCTTCGAGTGTTTGTGATAATTGCGCCATAGCGTCCAAACAAAATCAGGACAGCTCTGTTATTTTTCATAATGTTGCCCAAGATGATTTATCTAATGAAGGTAGTGGGGATAGCTCTACATCCTCTCCTTCTGTGTCTACACCAGCTTTGCCCGCGCAGGCGACACCTAGCGCGCCAGTGCTTATTTCTATGCAACAATTATCAGTAGTAGTGGATAATTCTATAGCAAATCTTTTATCCAAACTGCCAGCTTTTCAGAGAAAGCGTGATTGTTCAGTTTTAAATACAGATAAAAAGGATGAACAATCACATGCTGACGATGCCTTATCTATTTTACCCTCGCATCAATTGGAATTGGCTGTAAGGGAAGGGCTATCTGAGGGTGAAATTTCAGATTCAGGAAAAATTTCTCAACAGGCAGAACCTGATCTAGTGGCATTTAAGTTTAAACTAGAACATCTCCGCGCTTTGCTTAAGGAGGTATTAGCTACTCTGGATGACTGTGATTCCATGGTAGTACCAGAGAAGTTGTGCAAATTGGACAAATTTTTGAGGTCCCAGTGCACGACGACGCTTTTCCAATACCTAAGAGGGTAGCGAACATAGTGGAAAAGGAGTGGGAGAAGCCAGGTGTACCCTTTGCCCCACCTCCTATATTTAAGAAAATGTTTCCCATAGTAGACCCTAGAAGGGACGCATGGCAAACGGTCCCGAAGGTTGAGGGAGCTGTTTCAACACTAGCGAAGCGCACAACTATTCCTATAGAGGACAGCTGCGCTTTCAAAGATCCTATGGATAAAAAATTGGAAGGATTGCTTAAAAAGATTTTTGTTCAGCAAGGGTTCATCCTTCAACCAGCTACGTGTGTTATTACTGTCACTTCAGCGGCGTCCTTTTGGTTCGAAGAACTAGAAAGGTCGCTCCAGAAAGAGACTTCCTATGAAGAAGTCATGGACAGAATTCACGCATTAAAGTTAGCTAATTCCTTTATATTGGATGCCGCCTTTCAAATAACGAAATTGGCGGCGAAAAACTCAGGTTTTGCTATAGTAGCGCGGAGGGCGCTTTGGCTAAAATCCTGGTCGGCAGATGTGTCGTCCAAGACTAAGTTACTGAATATTCCTTTCAAGGGTAAGACCCTTTTTGGGCCGGAATTGAAGGAAATTATTTCAGACATCACTGGGGGTAAGGGCCATGCCCTCCCACAGGATAGGCCTTTTAAGGCTAAGAACAAGTCTAATTTTCGTTCCTTTCTCAATTTCAGGAACGGACCGGCTAATAACTCCACTGCCGCTAGACAAGAAGGTAACGCGGCCCAGCCCAAACCCGCTTGGAAGCCCATGCAAGGCTGGAACAAGGGTAAACAAACCAAGAAACCTGCTGCTTGCTACCAAGACAGCATGAAGGGGTAGCCCCCGATCCGGGACCGAATCTGGTAGGGGGCAGACTATCTCTCTTCGCTCAGGCTTCGGCAAGAGATGTTCTGGATCCCTGGGCACTAGAGATAGTTTCCAAGGGATACCTGTTAGAATTCAAGGGACTGCCTCCAAAGGGAAGGTTCCACCTGTCTCGCTTATCTTCAGACAAGATAAAGAAACAGGCATTCTTACATTGTGTAAGAGACCTATCAAAGATGGGAGTGATAAACCCAGTCCCCTCCGGGGGAACAAGGTCTAGGTTTTTACTCAAACCTGTTTGTGGTTCCCAAAAAAGAGGGAACTTTCAGGCCATTTCTGGATTTAAAGATATTAAAAAAGTTCCTCAGAGTTCCATCCTTCAAGATGGAAACCATTCGGACAATCTTACCGACAATCCAGCAGGGTCAATTTTTGACTACCGTGGATCTAAAAGATGCGTATCTGCATATCCCAATCCACAAATCTCATCATCAGTTCCTGAGGTTCGCCTTTCTGGACAAACATTACCAGTTTGTGGCTCTTCCATTCGGTTTAGCCACCGCTCCCAGAATTTTCACAAAGGTGCTAGGGTCCCTTCTAGCGGTCCTAAGGCCGAGGGGCATCGCTGTAGCACCTTATCTAGACGACATCCTAATCCAAGCGTCGTCCCTTTCCAAAGCGAGGGCTCATACAGACATTGTGTTGGCCTTTCTCAGATCTCACGGGTGGAAGGTGAACATAGAAAAAAGTTCACTGTCACCATCCACAAGGGTTCCTTTTCTGGGAACAATAATAGATTCTGTGGAAATGAAGATCTTTCTCACAGAAGTCAGAAAGGCAAAGCTTCTAAAAGCTTGTCGAGTTCTTCATTCTATTCCTCAACCCTCCATAGCTCAATGCATGGAAGTAATAGGACTAATGGTCGCAGCAATGGATGTGGTTCCTTTTGCTCGAATTCATCTAAGACCATTACAGCTATGCATGCTCAATCAGTGGAATGGGGACTATACAGACTTGTCTCCCCAAATTCAAGTAGATCAGGTAACCAGGGACTCACTTCTCTGGTGGTTGACCCAGGATCACCTGTCTCAGGGAATGAGTTTCCGCAGACTGGAGTGGGTCATCGTCACGACCGACGCCAGCCTCTTGGGGTGGGGCGCTGTCTGGGACTCCCTGAAAGCTCAGGGCCTATGGTCGCGGGAAGAGTCGCTTCTCCCGATAAACATTTTGGAACTAAGAGCTATATTCAATGCGCTCCTGGCTTGGCCTCAGCTAGCGGAAGCCAGGTTCATAAGATTTCAGTCGGACAACATAACGACTGTTGCGTACATCAATCATCAGGGGGGGAACAAAGAGTTCCCTAGCGATGAAGAAAGTAACCAAGATAATCCAATGGGCAGAGAATCACTCCTGCCATCTATCTGCTATTCACATCCCAGGAGTAGACAACTGGGAGGCGGACTATTTGAGTCGTCAGACTTTCCATCCGGGGGAGTGGGAACTCCATCCGGAGGTCTTTGCTCAGTTAACCCAATTATGGGGCATTCCAGACATGGATCTAATGGCGTCCCGTCAGAACTTCAAGATACCTTGCTACGGGTCCAGATCCAGGGATCCCAAGGCGACTCTAGTGGATGCATTAGTGGCGCCTTGGTCGTTCAACCTAGCATATGTGTTTCCACCGTTTCCTCTCCTTCCCAGGCTCATAGCCAGGATCAAACAGGAGAAGGCCTCTGTGATTCTGATAGCTCCTGCGTGGCCACGCAGGACTTGGTATGCAGACCTGGTGAATATGTCATCGGCTCCACCATGGAAGCTACCTTTGAGACAGGATCTTCTAGTACAAGGTCCATTCGAACATCCAAATCTAGTTTCTCTGCAGCTGACTGCTTGGAAATTTAACGCTTGATTTTATCCAAGCGTGGGTTTTCAAATTCTGTGATAGATACTCTGGTCCAAGCAAGAAAACCTGTGACTAGAAAGATTTACCATAAAATATGGAAAAGATATATCTGTTGGTGTGAATCCAAAGGATTCTCCTGGAGTAAGATTAAAATTCCAAAGATTCTCTCCTTTCTCCAAGAAGGTTTGAATAAAGGGTTGTCAGCTAGTTCTCTAAAAGGACAGATTTCTGCATTATCTGTCTTGTTGCACAAATGACTGGCAGCTTTGCCAGATGTACAAGCTTTTGTTCAGGCTTTGGTTAGAATCAAGCCTGTTTACAGACCCATGACTCCTCCTTGGAGTCTAAATTTAGTTCTTTCAGTTCTTCAAGGGGTTCCGTTTGAACCTTTACATTCCATAGATATTAAATTATTATCTTGGAAAGTTCTGTTTTTGGTTGCTATTTCTTCTGCTAGAAGAGTTTCTGAATTATCTGCTTTGCAGTGTAATCCACCATATCTGGTTTTTCATTCAGATAAGGTTGTTTTGCGTACTAAGCCTGGTTTTCTTCCAAAAGTTGTTTCCAACAAGAACATCAACCAGGAAATAGTTGTTCCTTCTTTGTGTCCGAATCCAGTTTCAAAGAAGGAACGTTTATTACACAATTTAGATGTTGTTCGTGCTTTAAAGTTCTATTTAGAAGCAACAAAAGATTTTAGACAAACCTCATCTTTGTTTTGTCGTTTACTCTGGTAAGAGGAGAGGTCAAAAAGCTACTGCTACCTCTCTCTTTCTGGCTGAAAAGCATTATCCGCTTGGCTTATGAGACTGCCGGACGGCAGCCTCCTGACCGTATCACAGCTCACTCTACTAGGGCTGTGGCTTCCACATGGGCCTACAAGAACGAGGCTTCTGTTGACCAGATATGTAAGGCAGCAACTTGGTCTTCTCTGCACACTTTTGCCAAATTCTACAAATTTGATACTTTTGCTTCTTCGGAGGCTATTTTTGGGAGAAAGGTTTTGCAAGCCGTGGTGCCTTCCGTTTAGGTAACCTGATTTGCTCCCTCCCTTCATCCGTGTCCTAAAGCTTTGGTATTGGTTCCCACAAGTAATGGATGACGCCGTGGACCGGACACACCAATGTTGGAGAAAACAGAATTTATGCTTACCTGATAAATTACTTTCTCCAACGGTGTGTCCGGTCCACGGCCCGCCCTGGTTTTTTAATCAGGTTGAAAATTTTTTCTTTATACACTACAGTCACCACGGCACCCTATAGTTTCTCCTTTTTCTCCTAACCGTCGGTCGAATGACTGGGGGGGCGGAGCCAGAGGGGGAGCTATATGGACAGCTCTTGCTGTGTGCTCTCCTTGCCTTTCCCTGTGGGGGAGAATATTTCCCACAAGTAATGGATGACGCCGTGGACCGGACACACCGTTGGAGAAAGTAATTTATCAGGTAAGCATAAATTCTGTTTTTAGCGCTTTTCTGCGCAGCTAAAATTACAGACAGAGACACTCAGCTTCCTTCTGCATGATACAGGACATCTCTGAAGGGCTCAAAAGGCTTCAAAACTCGTGTTTGAGGAGGGTAACAACCACAGTAGACCTGTGGCAGTTGTTGTGACTGTTTAAAAACGTTTTTGTCATTTATTATTCCGTTTTTGGTATTAAGGGGTTAATCATCCATTTGCAAGTGGGTGCAATGCTCTGCTAACTTGTTACATACACTGTAAAAATTTCGTTAGTGTAACTGCCTTTTTTCACTGTTATTTCAAATTTTGCCAAAATGTGTTTCTCTTAAAGGCACAGTAGTTTTTTATATTGCTTGTTAACTTGGTTTAAAGTGTTTTCCAAGCTTGCTAGTCTCATTGCTAGTCTGTACAAACATGTCTGACACAGAGGAAACTACTTGTTCATTATGTTTAAAAGCCATGGTGGAGCCCCATAGGAGAATGTGTACTAAATGTATTGATTTCACCTTAAACTGTAAAGATCAGTCTTTTTATCTATAAAAGAATTGTCACCAGAGGGGTCTGTCGAGGGGGAAGTTATGCCGACTAACTCTCCCCACGTGTCGGACCCTTCGCCTCCCGCTCGAGGGACACACGCTAATATGGCACCAAGTACATCAGGGATGCCCATAGCGATTACTTTGCAGGACATGGCTGCAATCATGAATAATACCCTGTCACAGGTATTAGCCAGATTGCCTGAATTGAGAGGCAAGCGCGATAGCTCTGGGGTTAGACGAGATACAGAGCGCGTAGATGCTGTAAGAGCCATGTCTGATACTGCGTCACAATATGCAGAATCTGAGGACGGAGAGCTTCAGTCTGTGGGTGACGTCTCTGACTCGGGGAGACCTGATTCAGAGATTTCTAATTTTAAATTTAAGCTTGAGAACCTCCGTGTATTGCTTGGGGAGGTATTGGCTGCTTTGAATGACTGTGACACAATTGCAGTGCCAGAGAAATTGTGTAGGCTGGATAAATACTATGCAGTGCCGGTGAGTACTGATGTTTTTCCAATACCTAAAAGGCTTACAGAAATTATTAGTAAGGAGTGGGATAGACCCGGTGTGCCCTTTTCCCCACCTCCTATATTTAGAAAAATGTTTCCAATAGATGCCACTACACGGGACTTATGGCAGACAGTCCCTAAGGTGGAGGGAGCAGTTTCTACTTTAGCAAAGCCTACCACTATCCCGGTTGAGGACAGTTGTGCTTTTTCAGATCCAATGGATAAAAAAATTAGAGGGTTACCTTAAGAAAATGTTTATTCAACAAGGTTTTATTTTACAGCCCCTTGCATGCATTGCGCCTGTCACTGCTGCGGCGGCGTTCTGGTTTGAGGCCCTGGAAGAGGCCATCCATACAGCTCCATTGACTGAAATTATTGACAAGCTTAGAACACTTAAGCTAGCTAACTCATTTGTTTCTGATGCCATTGTTCATTTGACTAAACTAACGGCTAAGAATTCCGGATTCGCCATCCAGGTGCGCAGGGCGCTACGGCTTAAATCCTGGTCAGCTGACGTGACTTCAAAGTCTAAATTACTCAACATTCCTTTCAAGGGGCAGACCTTATTCGGGCCTGGTTTGAAAGAAATTATTGCTGACATTACTGGAGGTAAGGGTCATACCCTTCCTCAGGACAGGGCCAAATCAAGGGCCAAACAGTCTAATTTTCGTGCCTTTCGAAACTTCAAGGCAGGTGCAGGATCAGCTCCCTCTACTTCAAAACAAGAGGGAACTTTTGCTCAATCTAAGCAGGCCTGGAAACCTACCCAGTCCTGGAACAAGGGCAAGCAGGCCAGAAAGCCTGCTGCTGCCTCCAAGACAGCATGAAGGAGCGGCCCCCTATCCGACAATGGATCTAGTAGGGGGCAGACTCTCTCTCTTCGCCCAGGCGTGGGCAAGAGATGTTCAGGATCCCTGGGCGTTGGAGATCATATCTCAGGGATATCTTCTGGACTTCAAAGCTTCTCCCCCACAAGGGAGATTTCACCTTTCAAGATTATCTGCAAACCAGATAAAGAAAGAGGCATTCCTAAGCTGCGTGCAAGACCTCCTTGTAATGGGAGTGATCCATCCAGTTCCGCGGACGGAACAAGGACAGGGGTTTTATTCAAATCTGTTTGTGGTGCCCAAAAAAGAGGGAACCTTCAGACCAATTTTGGATTTAAAGATCCTAAACAAATTCCTCAGAGTTCCGTCATTCAAGATGGAAACTATTCGAACCATTTTACCCATGATCCAAGAGGGTCAGTACATGACCACAGTGGACTTAAAGGATGCCTACCTTCACATTCCGATTCACAAGAATCATCATCGGTTCCTGAGGTTTGCCTTTCTAGACAGGCATTACCAGTTTGTAGCTCTTCCATTCGGGTTGGCTACAGCCCCAAGAATTTTTACAAAGGTTCTGGGCTCACTTCTGGCGGTTCTAAGACCGCAAGGCATAGCGGTGGCTCCTTACCTAGACGACATCCTGATACAGGCGTCAAGCTTTCAAATTGCCAAATCTCATACAGAGATAGTTCTGGCATTTCTGAGGTCGCATGGGTGGAAGGTGAACGAAGAAAAGAGTTCTATCTCCTCTCACAAGGGTTTCCTTCCTAGGGACTCTGATAGATTCTATAGAAATGAAAATTTACCTGACGGAGTCCAGGTTATCAAAACTTCTAAATGCTTGCCATGTTCTTCACTCCATTCCGCGCCCCACGGTGGCTCAGTGCATGGAAGTAATCGGCTTAATGGTAGCGGCGATGGACATAGTGCCATTTGCGCGCCTGCATCTCAGACCACTGCAATTATGCATGCTCAGTCAGTGGAATGGGGATTACACAGATTTGTCCCCTCTACTAAATCTGGATCAGGAAACCAGAGATTCTCTTCTCTGGTGGTTATCTCGGGTCCATCTGTCCAAAGGTATGACCTTTCGCAGGCCAGATTGGACCATTGTAACAGACGCCAGCCTTCTAGGTTGGGGTGCAGTCTGGAACTCCCTGAAGGCTCAGGGTTCATGGACTCAGGAGGAGAAACTCCTCCCAATAAATATTCTGGAGTTAAGAGCAATATTCAATGCTCTTCTAGCTTGGCCTCAGTTAGCAACACTGAGGTTCATCAGATTTCAGTCGGACAACATCACGACTGTGGCTTACATCAACCATCAAGGGGGGACCAGGAGTTCCCTAACCATGTCAGAAGTCTCCAAGATAATTCGCTGGGCAGAGACTCACTCTTGCCACCTGTCAGCGATCCATATCCCAGGGGTAGAGAACTGGGAGGCGGATTTTCTAAGTCGTCAGACTTTTCATCCGGGAGAGTGGGAACTCCATCCAGAGGTGTTTGCTCAATTGGTTCTCCGTTGGGGCAAACCAGAACTGGATCTCATGGCGTCTCGCCAGAACGCCAAGCTTCCTTGTTACGGATCCGGGTCCAGGGACCCAGGAGCGGCACTGATAGATGCTCTAGCAGCGCCTTGGTTCTTCAACCTGGCTTATGTGTTTCCACCGTTTCCTCTGCTCCCTCGTCTGATTGCCAAAATCAAACAGGAGAGAGCATCGGTGATATTGATAGCGCCTGCGTGGCCACGCAGGACCTGGTATGCAGACCTAGTGGACATGTCATCCTTTCCACCATGGACTCTGCCTCTGAGACAAGACCTTCTAATACAAGGTCCTTTCAATCATCCGAATCTTTCTCTGAGACTGACTGCATGGAGATTGAACGCTTGATTCTATCAAAGCGTGGCTTCTCCGAGTCAGTAATTGATACCTTAATACAGGCACGAAAGCCTGTCACCAGGAAAATTTACCACAAGATATGGCGTAAATATCTTCATTGGTGTGAATCCAAGAATTACTCATGGAGTAGGGTTAGGATTCCTAGAATATTGTCCTTCCTCCAAGAGGGTTTGGACAAAGGATTATCAGCTAGTTCTTTAAAGGGACAGATTTCTACTCTGTCTATTCTTTTACACAAGCGTCTGGCAGAAGTTCCAGACGTTCAGGCTTTAGTTAGAATTAAGCCTGTGTTTAAACCTGTTGCTCCCCCATGGAGCTTAAACTTGTTTCTTAAAGTTCTTCAAGGGGTTCCGTTTGAACCCCTTCATTCTATTGATATCAAACTTCTATCATGGAAAGTTATTTTTCTGATGGCTATTTCCTCGGCTCGAAGAGTCTCGGAGTTATCTGCCTTACATTGTGATTCTCCTTATCTGATCTTTCATTCAGATAAAGTAGTTCTGCGTACAAAACCTGGGTTTTTATCTAAGGTGGTTTCTAACAAGAACATCAATCAAGAGATTGTTGTTCCATCATTATGCCCTAATCCTTCTTCAAAGAAGGAACGTCTTTTGCATAATCTAGACGTAGTCCGTGCATTGAAGTTTTACTTGCAGGCTACTAAAGATTTTCGTCAAACATCTAACCTGTTTGTTGTTTACTCTGGACAGAGGAGAGGTCAAAAGGCCTCGGCAACCTCTCTTTCCTTTTGGCTTCGGAGTATAATCAGTTTAGCTTATGAGACTGCTGGACAGCAGCCCCCTGAAAGAATTACAGCTCATTCTACTAGAGCTGTGGCTTCCACCTGGGCCTTTAAAAATGAGGCCTCTGTTGAACAGATTTGCAAGGCTGCGACTTGGTCTTCGCTTCATACCTTTTCAAAATTTTACAAATTTGATACTTTTGCTTCTTCGGAGGCTGTTTTTGGGAGAAAGGTTCTTCAGGCAGTGGTTCCTGCCTTGTCCCTCCCATCATCCGTGTACTTTAGCTTTGGTATTGGTATCCCACAAGTAATGGATGATCCGTGGACTGGATACACTTAACAAGAGAAACATAATTTATGCTTACCTGATAAATTTATTTCTCTTGTAGTGTATCCAGTCCACGGCCCGCCCTGTCCTTTTTAAGGCAGGTCTAAATTTTAATTAAACTTCAGTCACCACTGCACCCTATGGTTTCTCCTTTCTTGGCTTGTTTCGGTCGAATGACTGGATATGGCAGTGAGGGGAGGAGTTATATAGCAGCTCTGCTGTGGGTGATCCTCTTGCAACTTCCTGTTGGGAAGGAGAATATCCCACAAGTAATGGATGATCTGTGGACTGGATACACTACAAGAGAAATAAATTTATCAGGTAAGCATAAATTATGTTTTTTCTTATTAAACACACTGCTGAAATATGAGCTGTAGAAATCGCTAAAGATATGCCTGCAATTCTAACAATAAGAACAAACCTTTTAATTTTAACAAGGTATTTACCATATCTCCTCTAATGGAATCTGGTGTTATAAGGAAAAGAAAATACATTTCCATAAGAAATAAGCAGTCACTTACAGACCACTCTGCGTATAATCTCAAATAATTATAATCTCAAATAAGATCTCAGAAAAGGCCACTTTGGGTTCATGATAAATGTTTTAGTGAATAACTTAGCCTTTTATATTGGCATTTGAAATAGGTGATTTAGCCTGTTGTATCCCTACCTATACCGAAAGTTTCTATACCTAGGTATAGGCTATTGAGAAGCTATGTAAACACAGCCAGCAGAAGAAATTGCACTCCCAGGGGGAGGTGGAAGAGATAAAGCTCTAAAATGTTCGTTTTCAATTGTTCTTTCTAAGTATTGTACAGAGATGGAGATAAGGGAAACATTTGAGTGACAAGATAACGAGATCTGATCGTACTGCAAGCTTAGCCTATTATGTTGAGCTTTTGTTTCAAAGAGCAAATCCAGTTATTTAATTTGCAAAAAGAAACATATATGAGCAATTTATCATACATTTTTACATGCTGCAGCTGGTATAATAAATCGCTGGGAACACATTTAGGGGAAAACTATTTTACAGTGCTCTGTCCCTTTTAACAATAAAAAGAAAGGGGGGGGGGGGAGTACTATCCTGTGGGTCTAGTGAGTCAAAATAAAAGAAGGGCCCCATTATAAGTGACCTATGGGGAGAACTAAAATTAGGAGATGAGTGTTGCAGACTATTCAGTCCTTCATTAAATCTAAAGTACACAGTCGATATATTCACAACCATAAATGTGCTGAAGGGTATGACAAACTAGCAACTACCTACACAGCAATGATAAATTATGCCTCACAATCCCGACCACTGACAGGAGCCCTAGCAGTCTAGAGGGAGGATTCTACTGGATTATCATTAAGTGGTAAACTGGCTCTAACGCTGCTTGAAAGTGGCAAGTTATGACAACATATTTGTAGTCTCAGAGAGCAAAGAAGTGCTGATAATCTAAATTCACGAACTCCCTAGAAGTCTCATTTATAAACATTACAATGAGAATTCTTTAGATTCTTACAGTACACGGTGATGCACCTCATATGGTTTTCTTTCACAAACACCTAGGAAATCAAAAAGCTAAAGTCTGTCGAAATTATAGGAGTTACATGGCAGAGTGGAAAGAGGATATGCTCAAATTTAGCCTATCCCCAATTATAACTCATTCAAGTAAAGTATACATGTGTTGTACGACTTCTAGTACAAATTCAACAAAATAGACTACACAGTGACCCAAAATGTCCCCAAATTAAGATACAGGAACAGATACGGGTAAGAGGATCGTAGGTATTCCAGCAAGTCGTACCACCTGCAGCCCCTAGTCTCTCCTGCAGCAAGTCCTGTACAAGATTAAGGGAGCCATAATTATCCAAAACAGGATCACTCGTGAAAGTAGTTTGCTTTCTCCTTTCTAGCATCTCTCTCTGTACCTTCCATTAAACTTAAAGAAACTCCACTTTGGGGGTCCTTCCTCTATTAAGAAAGGCGTTCTAACTGGCAGTATTGCCACTACCATGTTTGCCTGTACATCTGAGATGGTTGTCCAGTGGTAAATCATACTCTCAAAGGCACTGTTTAGCCTCAAATTTAGATCCCGAAAATGGCGCTGGATAAATTGTATTATCCCCATGCCCCGTTCAAAGAAGAAAGCTAAATTTTATAGTGTGGCCAATAAAACCAGCAATATTGTGTAGGTAAGTAGAAACAGCAGTCCTACAGCAACTGTACTACCGGGTTACTGCAGGGGGGTGCCAAATTCTCATGGGTAGGCTGCTGCCTAAGGCCTCATCAGCCCAAAAATCCGAAGCACAGCAATCTTGGAATCTATTGAATCTGCAAACTGTAGCAATTATGTTTTTTTCATTCTTGGATGTTGCAAATTTTGAGTGATAATCAGCATATTATCAGGATCCTGCACAGCCACTGCCAAGATACGCCCCCCTCTCAGCTTGTGGAAAGTTGAAAGAAAAAACAAACATTTGCACAATCCCCCGAGCCCTTCTTTCTGAATGACAAAGGCAATTAGACTGTTTTTAAAAGAAAGCTCTAAAAGTTCTCACATACAATTACCAACTAAGTAACTTTCACCCAGCAATGATAAAAATGACTTATAATGCCATATATTATTTTTGGAAATTATTTTGTCTGAAAAATCCACAACGCTCGTGCACAAAAAAGCTGCTTTTGATTTTTATTATTTTTTAAAATATATTTAAAAAAAACGAACTCAATTTTGTTTTGTTTTTAAACTAGAATATCAAATTTTGCATTTTTGCTAATGGTATGTGATTAAATCCTGGGGGGAGGGGGAGTACTTTTTAGTTTTTGGTTGTTGTGTGTTTAAATAAACAAAAAAAAAAACTTTTCACTACTCGTTTTTATTTTATAATATTTACCTGACACATTTGCCCTTTTTGTTTTCTACCTCAGATGTGAACTCTCGGTCAACCCGTGTCCTATTTCTTCTTGTGGTCCCTGGGCACCTTGTTTTTCTGTATACCATTAGCGCTATGCAAGGGGGGCACACTACACTGACAATAATCTTCATCGTTTTCTATATGACTACTGCATTGCTCCAAGTAAGTATAACCCTAAATGACCTCTAATCAGGTGCAACAGAAAAACTCTAAACCCATACACTAAGGTACCATAGGGCCCACACGTCATATACAGACACAGAAACCACACAGTAGCAATAAAGCTAGTGCACAATTCCTAATTTTTAGTGGGTGTCTACAAGGCCCCATTTTACAAAAAACAGTTAAAGGGACATGAAATTAGCACTGCGGAATATCTTGGCTCTCTAAAAATACATGATGATGAAACCCCAAAAAAATATTTCTTAAGATACAGAATACAATTTTTTTTTGTTTGTTTTTTTTTGTTTCCATTTTACTTCTATTATTATAGGGACAGTCTACACCAGCATTTTTATTGTTTTAAAAGATAATTCCTTTATTACATATTCCATGGTTTTTGCATAACCAACAGTTATATTAATACAGTTTTTACCTCTGGTTACCTTGTATCTAAGCCTCTGCAAACTGCCCCCTTATTTAAGTTCTTTTGACAGACTTGCATTTTAGCCAATCATTGCTGACTCCTAGGTAACTCCACGTGCGTGAGCACGTTATCTATACGACACACAGGAACTAAGATCCTCTTGTGGTGAAAAACTGTCAAAATGCATTCAGTTTAGAGGCAGCCTTCAAGGTCTAAGAAATTAGCATCTGAACCTCCTAGGTTTAGCTTTCAACTAAGAATACCAAGAGAACAAAGCAGAATTGGTAATAAAAGTAAATTGGAAAGCAGTTGCCCTATCTGAATCAGTTTACTTTGGACTAGACTGTCCCTTTAAATTTGCTTTGTTCTCTTGTTCTTTATTGAAGAGATACCTAGATAGGTAGCATGCACATACCTGAAGCACTACATGACCAGACTTAATGCTGCCATTTATAAAAAGAGAGAAGTGCTCAACCTGGGAACGAACAATAGCATAATAGCTTGTTCTATGGCTAGTAACCACCCTAGAAGCAGCCTCTTTTTGCTCAATATGTGCCTTTCACAGAGAAGAACTTTCCTGTAGCATATCAGTCTGATCCTGACTTAACAGTACAGTCCAGCCCCAAAATACCAGGCAATCCTTCTCTGAACGAGGGAAACGGCAAAACCCCAGACGTACGTTTCGGCCTATTGTGGGCCTCGTCAGTGAGGTGCAGCCATATCCCTCTAGGCACACTGAGCAACGGGTCCACGTCTGGATTCCCACATCACACTTAGGGAGACTTCCCTCAGGGTCATAATTTGCATAAATAAAAAGAGAAGCGCTCAACCTGGGAACGAACAATAGCATAATAGCTTGTTCTATGGCTAGTTACCACCCTAGAAGCAGCCTCTTTTTGCTCAACATGTGCCTTTCACAGAAAAGAACTTGCCATTTAGTGCTCTTGCTAATATATAGCATTGTTCCAAAATTGCTGCCATATAGTGCTGCAGACATGTGCCCGCTCCTGAACTTACATCCCTGCTGTCCAACAAAGGATAACTAGAAAACAAAGACTTCACTTGGAAAGTTGTTTAAAATTTTATGTTCTATCTGAATCATGAAAAATTTTGGAAAGATTTGTATGAAGTGGGTTAAACACGTGAGGTTTAACTTTCTTATTCATACCATGGCACTTTCAAAATATATTAAGACTTTTGAATGTTGATGGAAATGGAGCAGTTTAGATTTTCAGAAAATCAGGGTTTGTGGCATCTGCTCGTTTTGAGAGAGTGGTTTTAGACTTGCTTTCCATATGGAGGACTTTTTAAGATAATAGCCAAAACTATGGCAATTTATCTTCATGAAATTTCCAGGGAGATGACATTTTTTTAATTGATTTATTAGTTTGCATTATGGTGTAGAAATTGCGCAATATAAATCCTCAAAATTGGATTGTAATGATACATGCACGGCGGAAGCATTTAAAGGGACATAAACCCAAAATCCCACCATAAAATGTTTAATTGTGCAGTGTAAGAAAAACAAAACAAAAATATCTTGCTCCTTTAATTTTACTCCCCAAAAAAATTTACAAAAAAAATTGTATGTGTGTGCAATTTTCAATCACTTATAGGAAAAATAGAGTAACATCCTCAGGCTTGTGATCAATTAAGTAGCTTGTTTATATCTGCAGATGAGAGGCTTTTAAAAGGGGTATGTCCCTGTACTGTAAAATAATTCAAAATCTGCTAACAAAATGGCAGCTTTTAAAACCTTTGTAATTCATAACTTTATGTATTATACAAAAGTGTGTGTATATAATTACATGAAGAAAATATCATTGCTTACCAGTTAGTGTTTTTTAAAAAAAAAAAAAAAAAAATAGAAGCCTAATTTACTAGTCTGCTGAAATGTAATTTTACTATTTATTTCAGGTCAGTACACCTGATACAATAAAGTGATTTCAAAGTATTACTACACATCTGAGTATTGGTGGTTGATATACGTATGCTGTTTTGCCATTTAAAACCCAAATAATGATACAAGAAGTTGGTCATTAAAGGGACACTGAACCCAAATATTTTCTTTCATGATTCAGATAGAGCATGCAAATTTAAGCAACTTACTAATTTACTCCGATTATCAATTTTTCTTTGTTTGAAAAAGGCATCTAAGCTAATGTTTTTTGGTTTAGGACCATGGAAAGCACTTGTTTATTGGTGGGTGAATTTATCCACCAATCGGCAAGAACAACACAGTGTGTTCACCAAAAATGGGCCGGCATCTAAACTTACATTCTTGCATTTCAAATAACGATACCAAGAGAATGAAGAAAATTTGATAATAGGAGTAAATTGGAAAGTTGCTTAAAATTGCATGCTCTATCTGAATCGCGAAAGAAAAAATTTGGGTTCAGTGTCCCTTTAACTTTGGATTTTTGCATAGGAAAAAAAGGCCTGAGCTACTAAGTTAACAAATAGGGCAATGTTAAATTTCGTTTTTGTTTGACCACAGGCGATTTTTGTGCTTTAATTCCGTTTTGAGCTAATACTTCCATAAAGCCATTAAAAAAAAAAAAAAAAAAAAAAAAAAGCATCACTGATGAACAGATTTTTTTTTTTTTTAAGTGTTAAATCAAAATAAAATCACAATGGAGGTATCATACAGTACAGAAAAAAATTATTTAGCTCAAACGTGTAATCTGCAGTTAGGCGTAAAGGGACAGTAAACTCATAATTAGTTAATCATGATTCATTTTTCTTTTCACTGCCAGAGCAGCTTCCCCCACCTAGAGATTCTCTATTCACACGTCAGCAATGACTAATCCTGCTTCCTCCAATCACGGCTTTCCCCCCAGGGTAGTCATTGCCTGAGACCAAGCTGTGATTGGAGGAAGCCGGATTAGTCATTGCTGATGTGTGAATAGAGGATCTCTAGGTGGGGGAAGCTGCTCTGGCTGTGAAAAGAAAAAAGGTCCTCTATCCAGTTATGGAGGATTCTTATGCTGAGACTGTGCTCGTTTCAGATTCAGTTACTGAGGATTCTGATACCGAGACTATTTTGATTTCAGATTCTGTGTCCGGTGACAAACCTGGATTGGCCTCGTTGACACGTCAACCAGTTTTGTTCCGTATGCCATTTCAAGAATTACAGAATTGCGTGCCTTCGCGTATTGCTCAGACATGTTAAGTTATTGAATGATTCTATCGTTACCAGATACAGGGATTTTCAGTCTAATTCGAATGGTGCACCTCATTAGACATGTGGGGATGAAGTTATCTCCTGATTGTCATTTGTTTAAGATCTTTCCCAGTTTTTGAAAGATAGGGCTCCATTTGGCTGGTCCTGCAGGTAGGCCTGTGTCTTTTTAGGGGGTTAACCTCTGGGTTGCCTTTATATTTGATTTATATCCGATGGGATGTCTTTTATTTGTGTTTGTTTCCTTCAGGAACCTTCTGGGATTGATACTCCTTTATTACTTCTTCGGAAGTTGTTTTGGACATGTTAGTCCTATGTTAAAAATGTCCTTTTTTTTTTCCCCCTTTGAGGGAGAATTTATGCAGCTTGCTGGTTAGGACCCTAGTTGCAGGCTGGTCCTGTCGGGTTTGTTCGGTCTTGCAGCTGTTCAGACACGTGTCGCTGTTCTGCTCGGCTGGTTCGGTAGAAGTGCCGAGTGCTCAGGTTATCATTGTTTTTCATGTTCAACTAAGCATTCGAGAGGACCTGTGGGTCCGTGAGGCGGGAAGGATTGTTTCAGTCCTTATAGCCTTCAGTCATAGATGGCCGGGCAGGGGAGTTTTTCACTCTGACATCTGATTTCATCAACAGTTTTCTTCCCCCATGTGTTGGAGGGCTTAACGCCCCTTACCGCAGTTGAGCGGTTTGGCCTTTATTTTTAGGCCTATGGATTTGTCCTTTTGGGCTTGGTCCAACAGCTTGTACAGGATAGCTGTCTAGCATGCGGAAGGTTTGCAGTTTGAAACAAGTTGCAGCTCTTCACACCTTGCAGGTGTAAGCGTTAGCTGTTTGTTTATAGTGTATCTAGATACAGCTCTTACTCTTTTATGTATACTGTCTGTCTGAGTTATGAGACCTTTGGGTCTTCTTCCATTGTCTCCAGGTGAGTTGGATCTCCTTTTAGGGATCTGTGTTTCCGGGTGATGGTTGTTCCCTGCAGGGACTTTGTTTAGCTTGGCTTTTTCCAGAGCTGGGTAGGCTTAGTGCCTTTCTCTTCCTTGTGTCCTCTGCTTGTGAGGTGATAGGGAGACTAGTCCTGCTAGTAGGATTTTTTTTTACCTTGAGGTATCCCTTGGTTGTCCTGAGGCTCTGAGAAGTATCTTCATACGACTTCTAGACTTGCTCCTTGGAGTGTTGGACTTTAGCTAGGGGTGGTTCCTTCCTTTGGTCGGGGCTTTCGAGTTCTTCTCGCTATCCGGATTCTCTGGATATGCATCCATATCCCTTGTGTCTGGCTTTTTGGCCAGCTGGGGTGTTTAGTTCTAGGGTAAGGTTTGCCTGAACTATTAGGTGCCCGGACCTGTTTTTCTTCCTGAGACTTCCAGTTGCTGAAGCTTTGCTTGCCATTTTTTTTCCTGACCCAGTCTTGGGTGGTTTTGGACTCTTGGATCTCAGGGCTGGTCAGGGTGTTCCACAGTAGTGGGAACTTGGGCTATGTCCTTGGTCCATCTACCTAACCTGGTCATGGTTGGCCAGTTTTTCAGAGTATTTTTTACTCTTTGCCACAGAGTAGCCCATGTCATCTGGTGGTTAGCTGTGTGGCTTTTGTGCCTCAAGGGTTGTTGGTTCATACCCAGCTGCTGGCACTGGATGTCCAATTTCTGGTGCGCCTTAGGGTTGCATTCCCCTGGTCAGCTTGCCAGTGTTCCTGTGGATCCCTGCTCTGCAGGCTAATTTGTTGGCTGTACCTCTGCTTGGTAAGCTACTTGTAGGGGGGTCCTTTTCTAGGACATCTGTGTTGGGAATTTCTCTTCCCATTAGCCGGTGATTTCGGCCTTGAGGACAGTTGTTGCCCTTCCGGCATCATCCCTTCCTTGCTTGGGGCTTCTCCTTGATGGGAGGCGGAAAGGTGGGATTGGTTCCCCCCTGGGGTCTTGCTGGTTCAAAGTCAGACTTGTTGGGCCTTTTATTTTGATAGATCCTTAGGTCTATGGCCTTGTCTGTTTTCAGAGTCGTGTTGTAATTGTACTCTGTGGGGATGGCTGTGCTATCCTTACGCTCGTTCCTGTACCTGTTTCAGGATTCTTTTGTTCCCCTGTCTTGGATCCCTGAGGCTGGGTTGGTCCAGCTAGGCGTGGGTCTGCAGGTCAGGATGGCCGAGCGGTCTCAGGCGCTGCGTTCAAGTCGCAGTCTCCTCTGGATGTGTGAGCCTTGTTGAGTCTATCCTGTTAGCTCAGTCTGCTAGAGTATAGATTTTCCTTTCAACTTGCTCCATTGATTTCAGAAGAGGGTTTACTCTTCCTCTGGGTTCTAAGGGTATACTTCCCTTCTCAGGGGGTCTCGATTGAGGTTTTGTGTTCCCCCTATTTAGGGACCTGTGTGTAGGTCTGGCGACTTAGGTTGCCTGGAGCGTGCCCTCTGGCTGGGGGTTGCTTTTGCAGTCTGTTTCTTGCTTGACTGCTTCTTCCTCCTCACAAGTACCCCTTGTGTCGTCCTGTTATGGACTGTGTTCTCAAACTTTGTGTAATACACCCAGGTGAAAAACCCCCTTTCATGGCGAATGCTTTGGTATTCTATGGTCAGACATTGGGAGGACTTTGTCTCTTCAGTTGCATTCCCTGCTTGCAGGATGTTGGAGAGACGTCTCTTCTGTCTCTGTACCTGGTCTTATCCCGGTTTTCGCTTGGTATAGGCGTGGCCTCCTTCCCCTGTTTGAGCCCCTTTGGGTCACTGTGAGCTGGGCTCACTCTTGGATGTGTTCTGTTTTGTATTAGGGGACCTTTCGGTTTCCTTGGTTCTCCTTTGCCTTGTCCCCTTGGGGGTTTCGGCTGGTGTCTCCTTCATTCATGGGGGATGAGCGGTGGGGGACCGTCTGTTGGGCAATGGTGTCTCCTGGAGGACTGTTGGCTCAGTCGAGTCAGTTTGTGGTCTCTAGTTTGGCTTCTGGACTGACTGTGAGTCAGTGTCTTTGGGGCTTTTCCTCTTGGGTAGAGGTTCAGGCCTGGTGCCCTCAGTATGGGCCGCCTATTGTACCCTCCCTTCTTGGCATTCAGTGTCTTATAAAGCTTGGGTATTGTTTTCCCAAAGGTAATGAATGCAGCTGTGGACTCTTTCCATTTAAGAAGAAAAACATAAATTATGCTTACTTGATCATTTCCTTTTCTTCTGATGGATTGAGTCCACAGCTCCCTACCCATAATTTTAGGTGGGGCGTCATTCTTCTGGCACCTTTCACCCTAATTTCTTCTACTGTTCCTTGTTCCTCTGCAGAATGACTGGGGGATGAGGGGAGTGGTAGTAATATTTAAGCCTTTGGCTGGGGTGTCTTTGCTTCCTCCTGGTGGCCAGGTTCTTATTTCCCAAAAGTAATGAATGCAGCTGTGGACTCTTTCTATCAGAAGAAAAGGAAATTATCAGGTAAACATAATTTGTTTTTAAACAACTTTCCAATTTTCTTCTAATGTTTAATTTGCTTCCTTCCCTTTGTTATCCTTTGCTGAATGGTTTATCTAGGAAAGCTCTGAAGCAGCAAAAACCTAGGTTCTAGCTGCTGATTGGTGGATATGGATATCTATCTCGCTTGTCATTGGCTCACCCATGTGTTCAGTTAAAAACCAGTAGTGTATTGCTGCTCCTTCAACAAATACCAAGAGAACAAAGCAAATTTGATAATAGCAGTAAATTGAAAAGTTGTTCACAATTTAGGTAGAACATATTTTAAATAAAAATGTTTGGGTTTCATGTCCCTTTAAGATATCCTGTTAACAGCTATCATCGTATGTCTGTGTATATGTACCTATATCGTGGGCAACTTCCTAACACTTGAGGGCCACAGATCAATATTTTAGAGGCATTAAACATTAAAGGGACAGTAAACCTTAAAAATGTTATATAATTCTGCACATAGTGCAGAATTATATAACATTATATTAGCGCAAACATTGTAAAACCTAATATTCCCTTATAATTTTTAAAAGAAACGGCTGTTTTACACACCTGCTCTCTGTGATCTTCTGAGCGGGTCTGTTTGTTTTACACAGCGCATCGGGCCAGCTGTATAGTCACAGCCCGGCCCGACCGCGCCATTATACTAAGTGCAGCTCGCTCCCGCTGTCAGACAGAGCAGGAGCGAGCTGCACTTAGTATAATGGCGCGGTCGGCCCGGGCTGTGACTATACAGCTGGGAATATTAGGTTTTACAATGTTAGTGCAGAATTATATAACATTATATTAGCACTATGTGCAGAATTATATAACATTATTTTTAAGGTTTACTGACACTTTAAGGGATGCACATAATTTAATGTTAGGTGTGCCAGTTTCCTGAAGTGCCCTTCCTATTTGTGTTTCCCCCTTGCCTCGTACTCTATTTTTTGCTTCTCTGTTCCACAGGTCCTGGTTCTCCTGTACATTGCGGACTGGATGGTTCACTGGATGTGGGGCAGAGGGATGGATCCAGATAACTTCTCGATACCTTATCTAACAGCCTTGGGAGACCTTTTAGGCACTGGGCTGCTGGCACTCAGCTTCTACTTGTTGTGGCTTATTGGGGACCGAGACTCTGATGTTGGGGACTGAGTCTGCCTTTGATATATCTGTATTTGTTTCCGTGTTCTAGGCTCCAGCATTTCTGGTTTCATCTATGCATAGCACCATTCCCCTTGTAGGGAAGAATACTGAGGATTACCAGAAACAAGTGCAATATGGACAGAGCTAAATAGATCTGCGTAACTGCTGCATTTGAATAGACTTCCAACTCTGGATTGAAAAACGAGGATTAGTATTTATGTACTCTGTGCAGCTGGAACTGCTTTAAGAAGAAGATACCATTAAGAACAAAATCTTTAACTTATCTATTTGATTGTCTTAATATAAGGAAGGCCTATGTAATGCAGAAAAGAGGAAAATGCTACTTCAATTCAGTAAAAACAACTCCTCATATTGGTTCATATCGCACGGTTTGGCATTCACCACGCTTGTGCCCCTCTTAATGATTATTTTGATTCCTTTTTTTGTATAGAAATTTCATAAATGTCTACCTAGATCTTCACTCTATCACGTAGATCTGATCACCAAAGCCACATTTAAATGCCTACACTTTCATTTGTTTTTGATATGACAGAAATAGACACCTGTAATTGGTTCATTTTTAATTTCAAAACTTTTTTTTTTTTTTTTTAATTTAGAAAAAGTTGTTGATCTACAAATAGTGTGGTCTAGAACATCTTTAGCTTTTTATACCAAACAGTTTCTTTTTCCCTCAAAAACTTCAATACGTTTTTTCCTTTACTGGCATTTTTCAAATTATTTTTCTATTTTGTCCCAACCTCATACTGTAATAGGCAATGGTAAAAAAAAAACACTTAGTTATTTACTAGTTGTACAGATCCCTTGATATGCTGAGGAGTCTCCACTTTAGAGGGGCATAACGTTCTTACTTTAAACTGCATTTCAAATTCAATTACGACCGCAGTATCGCAAATTTGCTGTTGCAAAAAATTACCTTTTTTAAAAGCTGTTGCTGTTACATGCGCATATTTTGCACTCTTATGTTACGTCGTCCTTGTAAAGTGCAGGCAGTGCATTTTAAATTCAAGCTCTGTGTCCCTTTACCTAACGTTTGAGAAGAGCACAGGAAATTGTTTTCAAGGGTATTAAAGCCATAGTTTGTGTGTTCTACCAAGCTATACAACGGCCTGATTTGGCCCTTTGTTCAGTTTGCAAAAAAAAAAAAATCAGGCTAAAGGTATTTTCAAAGAATAGATTTGTACTTTAATAAATATCAAGGAAAGGTGAAAAAAGCTCTGCAAAGCGTGCTCCTAAAATAACAAAACATTATTCAGATTTCCTTTTTTAAATTGTGTAATTATCCTAAGGTGAATAAAGGTGTTTGGTATCTCCCTTCTGTTACAGTCCATGGAAAAGCCACTTCTGATCTGGTCATTGTATCCACAGTGTTTATTTAACTGATCCTTTAATTCAAATTTGCTTTTTTGTTAAAAACCTGTAACACAAGGGGAGATTTATATATAAGTCACTTTAATCTGTTAAGGGATGTCCTGACTGTAGGGGAACAAATGTTTGAAATGGCCTTTTTTTTTTTTTCTTTTGGGAAACCATATTTTGACGTTGCTGCTGAATAAATGATATAAATTATATTTGTCAAAGAAAAATATTTAATAAAATTCAACTTTATTTAAATCTGCAAGTTGTGGTTTGTGAGTTACTTTCACCAATTCTTCAAAATCTGTGTCTTGTCATGCAACTATAGTTCATAAAAACTCATTTTTTTTTCACCTGACAATGTACACTTTAAAAATGATCATGGGAAGCAAACAGTGTGTAAATATACAGGGGAACAGTGACGGCATATGAGTTTGAGTGAAGCAAACAGTGTTTGTGGCTTTTCACCCTCAGCACTGAACAAAGTGTGGCACCTCAAGTGATCTGTTATCATAATTTTGGCATTTTATGCTATAGTCCAATTTTATATTTTTTTCCCCTCCTTTGGACTAGTTAACCTCTGACATATATTATTCAATGTGTACAAATTGGGGGGGGGGGGGAGAAATATCTTCATCTCCTTGCTAAAGACGCCTATTTAAGAAATACAGTTTAGTGTTTTGATTTATTTATAAATCTTGAGACATTTTCTGTGTATAGTTCACTGCATCTGCTTAAAGGGACACTGAATCATAAAAGAAAAAAATCAGCTAGAACATGACATTTTAAGCAAGTTTCTAATTTACTCCTATTAATTTTTCCTCTTTCTCTTGCTATCTTTATTTTAAAAGCAGGAATGTAAATCTTAGCAGTCAGCCCATTTTAGGTTCAGCACCATGGCTAGCTAGGCTTACATTTACCCACCAATAAGCAAGCATAACCCAGGTTTTCAAACAAAAATGGGCCAGCTCCTATGCATCACATTCCTGCTTTTTAAATAAAGATAGCAAGAGTACAAAGAAAATTTGATAATCGGAGAAGATTAGAAAGTTGCTTAAAATTGCATGCTCTATCTGAATCATGAAAGAAAAAATTTGGGCTTAGTGTTTTTTTTGTTTTGTTTTTTTTTTGTGTTTTTTTTTTAAATGATAGAACATGGACATTTAGAGCAGTTTCCAGTTTACCTCTTATCAAATTTTACTTTGTTTGTCTTGTAAGGTGTATCCAGTCCACGGATTCATCCATTACTTGTGGGATATTCTCCTTCCCAACAGGAAGCTGCAAGAGGATCACCCACAGCAGAGCTGTCTATATAGCTCCTCCCCTAACTGCCACCCCCAGTCATTCTCTTGCAGCTCTCGACAAGGAAAGTAGATAGAGAGATGTGGTGAATTAATGTAGTTTATCTTCAATCAAAAGTTTATTATTTTCAAATGGTACCGGAGTTGTACTATTTTGGCTTCAGGCAGAAAGGTGAAGAAGAGTCTGCCTGAAGTTTTTTCATGATCTTAGCAGCTTGTAACTAAGGTCCACTGCTGTTCTCACACATAACTGAAGAGATGGGTAACTTCAGCTGGGGGAATAGCGTGCAGGGTTTCCTGCTCTGAGGTATGTGCAGTTTTAAATATTTCTAGAGAGATAAGCTAGAAAATGCTGACAGTACCTGATTAATTTAAGGTAAGCCTGATTACAGTGATTTAATAACGACTGGTATCATGCTTGCTGTAAAGGGTAATATTTGTATTTACTCTCATTACTTAATAGATATAACGTTTGCTTGATGTATATAAACGTTTACTACAAATGGTGATAAAACTTTTTTCTGGGGCCCAGTTTTTCCACATGGCTGACTAGATTTTGCCTAGGGATAGTTTAAGGCCCTCTCACTGAGTACAGGTTGGGAGGGGCCTATTTTCGCGCCTTAATTGCGCAGTAGTTTTTGCAGCTTGAGACATCCAGCTTCCCTGAAGGAGTCCCCTGATATATAGGACCCCTCTACAGGGTTTTTGTGCCTTCCAAAGTCGTATGGGCATGTAGGAGCCACAGTAGAGCTGTGGCAGTTGGTTGTGACCGTTTAAAAACGTCTATCGTTTTTTTTTATCCGGTTTTGAAACTAAGGGGTTAATCATCCATTTGCAAGTGGGTGCAATGCTATTTCAGTCTATTATACACACTGTAAAAATTTCGTAGAATTTACTGCTTTTTTCACTGTTTTGCAGTTTATGTGATTGTTTTTTTCTCTTAAAGGCACAGTACCGTTTTTATTGTTTGCTTGTTCAGTTATTAAAGTGTTTTCCAAGCTTGCTGGTCTCATTACTAGTCTGTTTAAACATGTCTGACATAGAGGAAACTTTGTTCATTATGTTTAGAAGCCATTGTGGAACCCCCTCTTAGAATGTGTACCAAATGCACTGATTTTACTATAGATTACAAAGACCATATTCTGGCTCTAAAAAAATTATCACCTGAAGAAACTGACAAGGAGGAAGTTATGCCGTCTAACTCTCCCCACGTGTCAGAACCTATAACTCCCGCTCAGGCGCCAAGTACATCTAGCGCGCCCATTGCATATACCTTACAAGATATGGCGGCAGTTATGAATCATACCCTTACAGAGGTATTATCTAAACTGCCAGGATTGCAAGGAAAGCGAGACAGCTCTGGGACTAGAATAATACAGAGCTCTCTGATGCTTTAGTGGCTATGTCTGATACACCCTCACAATATACTAAAGCTGAAGCAGGGCTGCTTCAATCTGTGGGTGATTTTTCTGATTCAGGGAAGATACTTCAACCGGATTCTGATATGTTTACATTTAAATTTAAGCTTGAACACCTCCGCATATTGCTCAGGGAGGTCTTAGCAACTCTGGACGACTGTGACGCTATTGTAGTCCCAGAGAAATTATGTAGATTGGATAAATACTATGCAGTACCTACTTACACTGATGTTTTTCCAATCCCAAGAGGTTTTCTGAAATTATTACTAAGGAATGGAATAGACCAGGTGTACCGTTCTCTCCCCCTCCTGTTTTTTAAAAAGATGTTTCCTATAGACGCCGCTACACGGCACTTGTGGCAGACGGTCCCTAAGGTGGAGGGAGCAGTTTCTACTCTAGCTAAGCGTACCACTATCCCTGTCGAGGACAGTTGTGCTTTTCTAGATCCAATGGCTAAAAAATTAGAGGGTTACCTTAAGAAAATTTTTATTCAACAAGGTTTTATTCTCCAGCCTCTTGCATGCATTGCCCCAGTCACTGCTGCTGCGGCTTTCTGGTTTGAGTCTCTAGAAGAGGCTCTACAGGTTGAAACCCCGTTGGAAGATATTATTGACAAGCTTAGGGCCCTTAAGCTAGCCAATTCTTTTGTTTCTGATCATTTAACCAAGCTAAAGGCTAAAAATTCAGGTTTTGCTATTCAGGCGCGTAGGGCGCTATGGCTTAAATCCTTGTCAGCTGACGTGACTTCAAAGTCTAAACGTCTCAACATTCCCTTCAAAGGACAGACCCTGGACTGAAGGAGATCATTTCTGACATCACTGGAGGAAAGGGTCACGCCCTTCCTCAAGACAGGTCCAACAAATTAAGGACCAAACAGTCTAGTTTTCGGCCCTTTCAAAACTTCAAGAGTGGCGCAGTTTCAACTTCCTCTAGCACAAAACAAGAGGGAACTTTTGCCCAGTCTAAGCCGGTCTGAAGACCTAACCAGGCTTGGAACAAGGGGAAACAGGCCAAAAAGCCTGCTGCTGCCTCTAAGACAGCATGAAGGAGCAGCCCCTGATCCGGAAACGGATCTAGTAGGGGGCAGACTCTCTCTTCGCCCAGGCTTGGGCAAGAGATGTCCAGGATCCCTGGGCATTGGAAATTGTGTCCAAGGGTTATCTTCTGGAATTCAAAACCTCTCCTCCAAAAGGGAGATTTCATCTCCAACTTTCATCTGCAAACCAGATAAAGAGAGAGGCATTCTTACATTGTGTTCAAGACCTCCTAGTTATGGGAGTGATCCACCCAGTTCCGCAGGAGGAACAGGGGCAGGGCTTCTATTCAAATCTGTTTGTAGTTCCCAAGAAAGCGGGAACATTCACACCAATCTTAGATCTCAAGATCTTAAACAAATTTCTCAGAGTCCCATCCTTCAAGATGGAGACTATTCGAACCATCCTTCCTATGATCCAGGAGGGTCAATATGACTACCGTAGACTTAAAGGATGCTTATCTTCACATCCCGATACACAAAGATCATCGTTTTCTCAGGTTTGCCTTTCTAGACAGGCACTACCAGTATGTGGCTCTTCCCCTCGGGTTGGCCACGGCACCAAGAATCTTTACAAAGGTTCTAGGGTCCCTCCTAGTGGTCCTAAGGCTGCGGGGTATAGCAGTAGCCCCTTACTTAGACGACATTCTGATACAGGCGTCGACTTTTCAAATCGCCAGGTCCCATACGGACATTGTTCTGGCATTTCTGAGGTCCCATGGCTGGAAGGTGAACGAAGAAAAGAGTTCTCTATCACCTCTAACAAAAGTTTCATTCCTAGGGACTCTGATAGATTCGGTAGAAATGAAGATTTACCTAACGAAGGCCAGATTGTCAACTTCTAGACTCTTGCCGTGTTCTTTATTCCACTTCTCGTCCTTCAGTGGCTCAGTGTATGGAAGTAATCGGTTTAATGGTAGCGGCAATGGACATAGTACCGTTTGCCCGCCTACATCTCAGACTGCTGCAACTTTGCATGCTCAGTCAGTGGAATGGGGATTACACAGATTTGTCCCCTCTACTAAATCTGGATCAAGAAACCAGGGATTCTCTTCTCTGGTGGCTATGTCAGGTCCATCTGTCCAAGGGGATGTGCTGCTGCAGGCCAGATTGGACTATAGTAACGACAGATGCCAGCCTTCTGGCCTGGGGTGCAGTCTGGAACTCCCTGAAGGCTCAGGGCTCGTGGACTCAGGAGGAGGCACTCCTTCCGATAAACATTCTGGAACTAAGAGCGATTTTCAATGCTCTTCAGGCTTGGCCTCAGCTAGCTGCGGTCAAGTTCATCAGATTTCAGTCGGACAACATCACGACTGTAGCCTATATCAACCATCGGGGGGAACAAGGAGCCCCCTGGCAATGTTGGAGGTTTCAAAGATAATTCTATGGGCAGAGGTTCACTCTTGCCATCTCTCAGCTATCCATATCCCAGGAGTAGAGAACTGGGAGGCGGATTTTCTAAGTCGGCAGACTTTTCATCCGGGGGAGTGGGAGCTCCATCCCGAGGTATTTGCCCAGCTGATTCAACTATGGGGCAAACCAGAACTGGATCTCATGGTGTCTCGTCAGAACGCCAAACTTCCTTGTTACGGGTCCAGGTCAAGGGATCCCCAGGCAGCGCTGATAGATGCTCTAGCAGCGCCCTGGTCCTTCAGCCTGGCTTGTGTGTTTCCACCATTTCCTCTGCTCCCTCGTCTGATTGCCAAGATCAAGCAGGAGAGAGCTTTGGTGATTTTGATAGCTCCTGCGTGGCCACACAGGACTTGTTATGCAGATCTGGGGGACATGTCATCCTTTCCACCATGGACTCTGCCGCTGAGGCAGGACCTTCTACTTCAAGGTCCCTTCAAACATCCAAATCTAATTTCTCTACGTCTGACTGCTTGGAGATTGAACACTTGATTCTATCAAAGCGTGGTTTTTCAGAGTCAGTCATTGATACCTTAATTCAGGCTCGAAAGCCTGTCACCAGGAAAATCTATCATAAGATATGGTGTAAATATCTTCATTGGTGTGAATCCAAGGGTTACTCATGGAGTAAGGTTAGGATTCCTAGGATATTATCCTTTCTCCAAGAAGGATTGGAGAAGGGATTGTCAGCTAGTTCCTTAAAGGGACAGATTTCTGCTCTGTCTATTCTTTTGCACAAATGTCTGGCTGAGGTTCCAGACGTTCAGGCGTTTTGTCAGGCTTTAGTTTCAAGCCTGTGTTTAAACCTGTCGCACCGCCATGGAGTTTAAATTGAGTTCTTTCAGTTCTTCAAGGGGTTCCGTTTGAACCTTTGCATTACATAGATATTAAACTTTTATCCTGGAAAGTTCTGTTTTTAGTAGCTATCTCCTCAGCTCGAAGAGTTTCGGAGTTATCTGCTTTACAGTGTTATTCCCCTTATCTGATTTTCTATGCAGATAAGGTAGTTTTACGTACCAAACCTGGTTTTCTTCCTAAGGTGGTATCTAATAAGAATATCTATCAGGAGATTGTTGTTCCTTCACTATGTCCTAATCCTTCTTCAAAGAAGGAACGTCTATTACACAGTCTTTATGTGGTTCGTGCTTTAAAGTTTTGTTTACAAGCTACGAAGGATTTTCGTCAAACATCTGCTTTGTTTGTTGTCTACTCTAGACAGAGGAGAGGCCAAAAGGCTTCGGCAACTTCTTTCTTTTTGGCTAAGAAGTATAATTCGCTTGGCTTATGAGACTGCTGGCCAGCAGCCTCCTGAAAGAATTACAGCTCATTCTACTAGAGCAGTAGTTTCCACATGGGCTTTTAAACATGAGGCCTCTGTTGAACAGATTTGTAAGGCGGCAACTTGGTCTTCGCTTCATACCTTTTCTAAATTCTACAAATTCGATACTTTTGCTTCCTCAGAGGCTATTTTTGGGAGAAAGGTCTTACAGGCAGTGGTGCCCTCCGTTTAAGCGCCTGCCTTGTCCCTCCCTTCATCCGTGTCCTATAGCTTTGGTATTGGTATCCCACAAGTAATGGATGAATCCGTGGACTGGATCCACCTTACAAGAGAAAACAAAATTTATGCTTACCTGATAAATTTATTTCTCTTGTGGTGTATCCAGTCCACGGCCCGCCCTGTCATTTTAGGCAGGTGTTATTTATTTTTAAACTACAGTCACCACTGCACCGTATAGTTTCTCCTTTCTCTTGCTTGTCTTTGGTCGAATGACTAGGGGTGGCAGTTAGGGGAGGAGCTATATAGACAGCTCTGCTGTGGGTGATCCTCTTGCAGCTTCCTGTTGGGAAGGAGAATATCCCACAAGTAATGGATGAATCCGTGGACTGGATACACCACAACAGAAATAAATTTTATCAGGTAAGCATAAATTTTGTTTTTTATGGAATTCTTTGTTTAATACAATAACTAGGTAGGTATGTTCTCAGAACTCAGAGTATTTATTTCAACTTCTGATGACCTTTAGTTTCCTTTTTACATGTCTTGGAACATTGCATTTAAATTTTGGCTTATTGAAAGATTTCCTTTGGAATTTTCTAGACAAACACAATAAGCAGTGGTAATCCATCCTGTAATTGTATGCTAAAATAATCTTCACTGTCTCAAGGTCAGTGGTTTTGAACATGTTGTGTAATTTATGCTTTAAATAGAATCCCTAAATACACCTGAAACCCAAAATTTCTCTTACATGATTCTGATACGCCATGCATTTTAAACAACTTTGCAATTTTAGTTTTTATTGTCTAATTTGCTTGGTTCTCTTGATATCCTTTGTTGAAAAGCATACCTAGGTAAACTCAGGAGCTGGGAGCTAGCTGCTGATTGGTAGCTACACATATATGCCTCTTGTCATTGGCTTACCAATGTGTTCAGCTAGCTCCCAGTTGTGCATTGCTGCTCCTTCAACAAAGGATACCAAGAGATTGAAGCAAAATTGATAACTGCAAAATGTATGTGCTATCCAAATCATGAGAACATTTTGGGTTTCATGTCCCTTTAACCCCTTAATGACCACAGCACTTTTCCATTTTCTGTCTGTTTGGGACCAAGGCTATCTTTACATTTTTGCGGTGTTTGTGTTTAACTGTAATTTTCCTCTTGCTCATTTACTGTACCCACACATATTATATACCGTTTTTCTCGCCAAAAGATACCATTATTTTCATCATATCTTATAATTTACTATAAAAAAAATTATAAAATATGAGGAAAAGTGGAAAAAAACACACTTTTTTTAACTTTGACCCCAAAAATCTGTTACATATCTACAACCACCAAAAAACACCCATGCTAAATAGTTTCTAAATTTTGTCCTGAGTTTAGAAATACCCAATGTTTACATCTTCTTTGCTTTTTTTGCAAGTTATAGGGCCATAAATACAAGTAGCACTTTGCTATTTCCAAACCATTTTTTTTTTTCAAAATTAGCGCTAGTTACATTAGAACACTAATATCTTTCAGGTATCGCTGAATATCCCTTGACATGTATATATTTTTTTTTAGTAGACATCCCAAAGTATTGATCTAGACCAATTTTGGTATATTTCATTCCACCATTCCCCCGCCAAATGCGATCAAATACAAAAAATCGTTCACTTTTTCACAAATTTTTTCACAAACTTTCGGTGTCTCACTGAAATTATTTACAAACAGCTTGTGCAATTATGGCATAAATGGTTGTAAATTCTTCTCTGGGATCCCCTTTGTTCAGAAATAGCAGACATATATAGCTTTGGTGTTGCTTTTTGGTAATTAGAAGGCCGCTAAATGCCACTGCGCACCACACGTGTATTATGCCCAGCAGTTAAGGGGTTAATTAGGGAGCTTGTAGGGTTAATTTTAGCTGTAGTGTAGTAGACAACCCCAAGTATTGATCTAGGCCAATTTTGGTATATTTCATGCCACCATTTCACCGCCAAATGCGATCAAATAAAAAAAAACGTTACATTTTTCACAATTTTAGGTTTCTCACTAAAATGATTTACAAACAGCTTGTGCAATTATGGCACAAATGGTTGTAAATGCTTCTCTGGTATCCCCTTTGTTCAGAAATAGCAGCCATATATGGCTTTGGCATTGCTTTTTGGTAATTAGAAGGCCACTAAATGCCGCTGCGCACCACACGTGTATTATGCCCAGCAGTGCAGGGGTTAATTAGGGAGCTTGTAGGGAGCTTGTATGGTTAATTTTAGCTTTAGTATAGTGTAGTAGACAACCCAAAGTATTGATCTAGGCCCATTTTGGTATATTTCATGCCACCATTTTACCGCCAAATGCGATCAAATTAAAAAAAAAAAGTTACATTTTTCACAATTTTAGGTTTCTCACTGAAAACATTTATAAACAGTTTGTGCAATTATGGTACAAATGGTTGTAAATGCTTCTCTGGGATCTCCTTTGTTCAGAAATAGCAGACATATATGACTTTGGCGTTGCTTTCTGGTAATTAGAAGACCGCTAAATGCTGCTGCGCCTCACACGTGTATTATGGCTAGCAGTGAAGGGGTTAATTAGGGAGTTTGTAGGGAGCTTGCAGGGTTAATTTTAGCTTTAGTGTAGAGATCAGCCTCCCACCTGACACATCCCACCCCCTGATCCCTCCCAAACAGCTCCCTTCCCTCCCCCACCCCACAATTGTCCCCGCCATCTTAAGTACTGGCAGAAAGTCTGCCAGTACTAAAATAAAAGTACTAAAATAAATTATTAATTTTTTTTTTAGCATATTTACATATGCTACTGTGTAGGATCCCCCCCTTAGCCCCCAACCTCCCTGATCCCCCCAAAACCGCTCTCTAACCCTCCCCTCTGCCTTATTGGGGGCCATCTTGGGTACTGGCAGCTGTCTGCCAGTACCCAGTTTGCAAAAAAATATGTTTTATTTTATTTTTTACCCGTTTTTTTCTGTAGTGTAGCTTCCCCCTCCCCACAGCCCAACACCCATCACCTAACTGATTTATTTTTTTCGTTTGATTTGTTTATTTTTTTACAAATTTTTTTTATCATTTTCCTACAATTTTTTTCTGTAGTGTAGCGGTTCCCACCCGCTCCCTCCCCGTGCACGCACCCGCCCTCCCGTGCAGGTGCGCACGTCAGTGTGTGCCCCCTGGCCTCCCCGCCCACGATCCCGCCCCCCTCCACATCACGAAGGGCCATCGATGGCCGCCTCCCGGTCCGGCTCCCACCCACCAACGCTATAAGCCACCGATCTCCGGTGCAGAGAGGGCCACAGAGTGGCTCTCTCTGCACCGGATGGCTTAAAACGGTTATTGCAGGATGCCTCCATATCGAGGCATCACTGCAATAACCGGAAAGCAGCTGGAAGTGAGCAGGATCGCTTCCAGCTGCTTTCCACACCGAGGACGTGCAGGGTACGTTCTCAGGCGTTAACTGCCTTTTTTTTTGAGGACGTACCCTGCAGGTCCTCGGTCGTTAAGGGGGTCTTGCTGCTTGTGCGCTGGCCCATCTTATTATTGTGTGTGGGTGAGGCCAAAGGATGGGTGGTTTATTCTCCACCAGTCTTGAAAATTACCACCAGCCTTTGGCTCTCACAAAGATTAATAAAGATTTTCTGCAAGAAAAGTCTGTTTCTGTATCTGATGCTTCTGTGGAAGGTTGTTCTATTTTATAAATAGATTTTTCTGTCCTAAAAATTGGGATTTTTTTTTTATTTGGAGCAGAAATGGCAGAAAATTAAACCAAGCTGGTTTATAAGGTTGTTAAAAAAGAGGTAATCGATGTTAGTGAAATCTTGAATGGGATGTTAAATAACCACTAAATACAGTAGAAATTAATACTTGACAAATACACAATAAAGACAATGCAATAGCACTGAATTTGAAATGAGCATTAGAATATTGTCTGGCAAGTCAAAGTTTAATACAATTTTCCCTCCCCTGTATCATGTGACAGCCATCAGCCAATCACAAAAAGCATATATGTATATAACTGTGCACTTTTGCACATGCTCAGTATTAGCTGTGCATAGAAAAGAGTGCATATTTAAAAGAATATTAGAAATATTTTTTTTAAATTGTATGCTTTATCTGAATTATGAAACTTTAATTTTGACTTTAGTGTCAAGTAAATACATAATGGCATATTAACAGCAAGGTAACCATGAGCAACGTTTTGGGGCACCTGCCCCTTTGTAAAACTAAAGATAGCACTCCAAAAAAGCTGTGATGTCACCAGAGCCACAGGAAGTTAACCCCAGTCCGGAGTGGGTGCAAGAAACAAGGGGGATTACAAATAAAAAGTAATACAACACATAGAAACACCCAGCACTCACCAGCTAAGATAAAATCACAACTGGAAAGGTTAGTCACCGCATCTGGCCAAATGGGAAAGCTCAGGCACCACGTCAAGGTCCTTTCCATTGCCCGAGTCCCTAACACAGCTACACTATCATGCGAGCTCACAAAGCCAAACAAACTGAGAACAAAGAAGGGGTGCACAGGTGGATGTAATCACCCATAGAAAATACAAAACATGGAAGGGAACTGCACTCCAAGACCGGATCAGGTACACATCCTGTGACTCAGCAACATCCAGCCCTGGGTGCTAAATAGCACTCCAAAAAAGCTGTGATGTCACCAGAGCCACAGGCAATTAACCCCAGTCCGGAATGGGTGCAAGAAACAAGGGGGATTACAAATAAAAAGTAATACAACACATAGAAACACCCAGCACTCACCAGCTAGCTTACAGCTAAGATAAAATCACAACTGGAAAGGTTAGTCACTGCATCTGGCCAAATGGGAAAGCTCAGGCACCACGTCAAGGTCCTTGCCATTGCCCGAGTCCCTAACACAGCCACACTATCATGCAAGCTCACAAAGCCAAACAAACTGAGAACAAAGAAGGGGTGCACAGGTGGATGTAATCACCCATAGAAAATGCAAAACATGGAAGGGAACTGCACTCCAAGACCGGATCAGGTATACATCCTGTGACTCAGCAACATCCAGCCCTGGGTGCTAAATAGCACTCCAAAAAAACTATGATGTCACCAGAGCCACAGGCAGTTAACCCCAGTCCGGAATGGGTGCAAGAAACAAGGGGGATTACAAATAAAAAGTAATACAACACATAGAAACACCCAGCACTCACCAGCTAGCTCACAGCTAAGATATTTATATATATATATATATATATATATATATATATATATATATTATGTAAGAAGAGAGCACTATCAAATTAAAAAACCAAAACCTGATATTTAGGAAGATGAGAGATATATATATATATATATATATATATATATATATATATATATATATATATATATATATAGAGAGAGAGAGAGAGATGTGTATAGATATATACATAATCTCACAACCAAATCAAATAACGGGGGCAAGATTAAATTGCCTATTAAGCCCTCTAGGTTACATGGTATCTAATTTTCAAATCCACCTTGCCTCCTTATGTAATAGGTCAAAGTGCACTGGTACTGGCAAATCAACCATTTCAGGGTTTCTAATTGTTGATTTATGTTGGAATATTCTGTCTTTGATTTTTTGAGTGGTCTCCCCAATGTATAAAAGACCACATAGGCATTTAAGGGCATATACCACATAAGTGGAATTACATGTGTAGAACCCTGGAATCTTATGTTTTTTTACCAGTGTATAGGTGGAGAATCTCTCCACCTTTTGATGATGCTGTTGCACTGTGCACAGCCCAAGCACTGAAAAATGCGTGCTTCAGCTGTCCAAAGAACACAGAACCATCTTTCTCCTGTCTGGTATTATCCACCCGTACTAGATGCTTACCATTCGTTTTACCCTTATGGTATGATGCCCTTGGGAGATTAACAAATTCTTTAATGTTGGGTCATGCTTCCCGTAGAATATGCCAATTATTATTTTTAATTATGCCATATATTTGATTACTCTGTATTGTATGTGCTCACAAAAGATAATCTATACACTTCCTTTCTCCTTTTATTTTGTGTTGAGTGTTTCTGTCAGTCGGTTTGACATACAGATCAGTTTTTAACCTGTATGTTAAACCGACTGACAGAAACACTGCTACACAGAGGGAGTTTTCATCCCCCCAGGATCATTAAAAGTATCCCAAAATCTCAATTTATGCGTATAGAGAGAGATTAGTGTCTGATCCACATACAAGGAAATATGCTATGCAACCAGCAACCCAAAACAAAAGGAGAAAGGAAGTGGATAGATTCTCTTTTGTGAGCACATACAATACACATAATAATCAGGTATATGGCATCATTAAAACTAATTGGCATATTCTACAGGAATCATGTGCCAACATTAAAGAATTTGTTTATTTCCCAAGGGCATCATACCATAAGGGTAAAACTAATGGAACGCGTCTGGTACGGGTGGATAATACCAGAGAGGAGAAAGATGGTTCTGGGTTCTTTGGACAGCCGAAGCATGGTAATTTTCCATGCTTGGGCTGTGCACAGTGCAACAGCATCATCAAAGGTAGAGGGATTCTCCACCCATACACAGGTAAAAAAATAACAGAATTTATGCTTACCTGATAAATTTCTTTCTTTTGCGATGTACCGAGTCCACGGATTCATCTTAACTTGTGGGATATTGTCCTTCCTGACAGGAAGTAGCAAAGAGAGCACCACAGCAGAGCTGTCTATATAGCTCCCCCCTTAACTCCACCCCCCAGTCATTCGACCGAAGGCCAAGGAAGAAAAGGAGAAACTATAAGGTGCAGAGGTGACTGAAGTTTACATAAAAAATAGGGATGCAACGAAATTTCGGCCGCAGAAAGTTTCGGCTGAAAATGGCATTTTTGGCTATTTCGTTTTTCGTTTTTTTAGCCTGTTATTTTCGGTAAAATTATTGTGTAGCATGTTTCAAATTTGATGCTAGCCTAGAGCTGCTGTTTAAGTTTATTACTTGACTTACTGTTCTGCATATAATGAGTTTTCTAGGACTATACTTTATTTGGATAATTAGTAAAAAAAAATGTTAAATATGATTCTGTTACATTATTATTATTATTATTCTTTATTTATAAAGCGCCAACAGATTCCGCAGCGCTGCCCATGGTTACAAGGATAACAGTACAGTGGAGATACAATACGATAATACACAAAATTTTACAGACAAATACAGGGGGAATTGAGGGCCCTGTTCCCGTAGGAACTTACAATCTAGATGGGTAGGAGGATTGGAAACAGGAGGTGGGGACTGCAGAAGTGAGAATGATATTAGTGAGGGGATAGAGGGCAACTGTTAGTTAATTGGTTAGTTTGTTAAGTCGGGTGATAAGCTTCCCTGAACAGAAAGGTCTTTAGGGAACGTTTAAAGGAGGAGAGGTTAGGGGCAAGTCTGACATCTCGAGGAAGTGCGTTCCAGAGGGTTGGTGCCGCACGAGAGAAGTCCTGTAGTCTAGAATGAGAGGAGGTGATGGTAGAGGATGCAAGAAGAAGGTCGTTGTTTGATCTTAGGGGACGGGCAGGAGTATATTTGTTGATGAGTGAGGACAGGTAGGGTGGGGCAGCATTGGTGAGGGCTTTGTAGGTCAGGGTGAGAATTTTGAATTTAACTCTGTTGTGAATGGGGAGCCAGTGAAGGGACTCACAGAGAGGCGCAGCAGAAACAGAGCGTCGAGAGAGGTGGATTAGTCTGGCAGATGCATTTAGGACGGATTGGAGGGGAGAGAGGCGGGAGAGAGGGAGGCCAGTTAGTAAGTTGTTACAGTAGTCAAGTCGGGAAATTACCAGGGAGTGGATGAGCTGTTTGGTAGTTTCAGCACTCAGAAACGGGCGAATTTTGGAGATATTGCGTAGGTGGTTGCGGCAGAATGAAGAGAGCAGTTGGATGTGGGGAATGAAGGACAGATTTGAGTCAAGCGTGACTCCGAGGCAGCGGACTTGGGGTGATGGGGAGATAGTGGTGCCGCCAACAGTGATAGAAAAATTAGAGACTGGAGTGGAGCTAGAGGGGGGAATTAGAAGTAGTTCGGTCTTGGACATATTTATTTTTAGGTGGTGAGAGGCCATCCAGGAGGAAATGCCAGATAAGCAGTCGCTGATGTGAGAGTTGACAGAAGGAGAGAGTGCAGGGGTGGAAAGGTAGATCTGGGTATCGTCAGCATAGAGGTGATAGCTGAAGCCATAGCTGTTGACAAGTTTACCCAGTGAAGAAGTGTAAATAGAGAAGAGTAGAGGACCCAGGACAGAGCCTTGAGGTACTCCAACAGACAGGGGCAATAGAGAGGAGGAGTCACCAGCAAAAGAGACTGAGAAGGATCTGTTAGAGAGATAAGCGTGAATCCAGGAGAGGGCAGTGTCACAGAGACCAAAAGAACTGAGAGACTGTAGGAGAAGGGGATGGTCAACAGTGTCAAAGGCAGCAGATAGGTCAAGTAAGATGAGTATAGAGTAGTAGCCTTTGTTTTTAGCAGAAAGGAGATCGTTAGTAACCTTGGTGAGGGCAGTTTCAGTTGAGTGTTTGGGGACGGAAGCCAGATTGCAGGGGGTCGAGCAATGAGTTGGAGGACAGGAAGTGGGTTAGGCGATTGAAAACTAGTTTTTCGAGGAGTTTTTAAGCTAGTGGGAGCAGTGATATGGGGCGGTAGTTTGCAGGGGAGTTAGGGTCGAGGGAGGGTTTTTTGAGGATGGGGGTGACCTTCGCATGTTTGAAGGAGGCGGGGAATGAGCCGGTAGAAAGGGATAGGTTAAATATGTGAGTAAGAGCCGGAGTGAGGGTGGTAGACAGAGGAGGGATTAGATGTGAAGGAATAGGGTCAAGTGGGCAGGTAGTGAGGTGTGAGGAAGACAAAAGGGAAGCCACTTCACTCTCAGTGGTTGGGAGGAGGGTGCAGAGAGTGGCAGAGGGGGTGACTGGGAGCGGAGTTGGGAGATTGCCGTTTTATGTTGGGATGTTTCCTCGGATTGCAAGTGTTTTATTGAGAAAATAGTCAGCGAGGTCTTGAGCACTGAATGCAGATGAGGGGGGTGGTGAAGGTGGGTAGAGGAGAGAGTTGAAAATAGAGAAGAGTCTTTTAGGGTTTGAGGAGTGAGTGGATATAAGAGAGGAGAAGTAGGTTTGCTTAGCTAAGCGAAGGGCAGAGGTGTAAGAGTAGAGAATGAACTTATAGTGTATGAAATCATGTTCAGAGTGGGATTTCCTCCAGGCACGCTCAGCAGTGAGGGAGCATTTTTGTAGGTGACGCGTTTGTTGGGAGTGCCAGGGTTGGAGCTGACGACGTGGGGCTTTGCGAGGTTGGGGTGGAGCGAGAGTGTCAAGTGCAGCAGAGAGAGTATTGTTATAGTGGGTTATAGCAAGGTCAGGGCAGGATATCGTGGAAGTGTGGGGGAGGCGTAGTTGAATGAGATTGGAGAGTTGGGGAGCGTCCACAGTGTGCAGATTTCTGCTGGTGCGGGGGCGAGAAGGGGAAGTAGGTTTAGTGTCTATATTAGGATTAAAGGTGAGCAGATGGTGGTCTGAGATGGGAAATGGGCGACATGCAACATTAGAGAGAGAGCAGAGATAGGAAAATACCAGATCAATTGAGTGTCCATCACGGTGGGTAGGGAATAGGGTGGATTGTGACAGGCCGAAGGAGTTAGTGAGTGAGAGAAGTTTAGAGGCAGCAGGGGCAGATGGGTTGTCAATGGGGATGTTGAAGTCCCCTAGAATTAGAGCAGGTGTATTTGTGGAGAGAAAGTAAGGAAGCCAGGCAGCAAAGTTGTCAAGGAATTGGGAAGTTGGTCCAGGGGGGCGATAGATAACTGCCACTCTGAGAGAGAGAGGGGAGAACAGGCGAATGCAGTGGACTTCAAAGGAAGAAAAGGAGAGAGATGGAAATGTGGATAGGTACTGATAGGAGCAGGAGGGGGAGAGTAAGATGCCAACACCGCCACCGTGTCTCTCACCTGGCCTAGGTGTGTGGCTAAAGTGAAGGCCACCATGTGTGAGAGCAGCAATGGAAGCAGTGTCAGAGGAAGATAGCCAGGTTTCAGTAATAGCTAAGAGGTTGAAAGCGTTGGAAACAAACAGGTCGTGAACAGTTGTAAGCTTGTTACAGACGGAGCGAGCATTCCAGAGGGCACAAGAAAAGGGAGGGGTTAGGCGCTGTGTGTTAATTGAGATGAGATTGTTGGTATTGCGTGACCTAGGATTTTTGCAGTGGGAGATGGAGCGAGAGTGTAAAAGTGTGCCGATTGTTGCAGGGCCAGGGTTAGGAGAGACATCACCAGCAGCAAGCAGTAGTAGCAGTGAGAGAGACAGAAGGTGAGAGTGAGATTTGTAGGAGCGGGAATGATTAGATACAGGAGAGTTAGAGGGGGAAGCGTTTCTAAGGAAACAAAGTAGTTCATGAGAGGACAGCATAGGGGATGAGAGAAGGGAGGGAGAGATATGGATAGTGTGGGGATTGTTGTTATAGGGACATGCAGTGATTTTTAGGAGAAGGGAAGACAGAGAGAGCAGAAAAGGCATAGAAAGCATTATGTATGAAGAATAATACAGTATATTGATATTTATAATTGTTTTAAGTAGGGATGCACCAAAATTTTGGTCGCAGAAACATTTTGGCCGAAAAATGGCATTATTGTTTGCCTGTTTTTTCTTGGTAAAATTATTGTGTAGCATATTATTGTTTTAAGATATTTTTGTCCAATTTTAGTGTGTAACTTTCAATAAAAGTGTGGGATTTTTTTATTGGCTCTAATTATGCAAAAAAAAAACACTAAAAAAATAATTTGAAAAAATAAATTTTCGGTATCCATTTCGGTTTTCGGCCAAGTGCATCCCGGATTTTCAGATTCGGTTTCGGTCCAGAATTTCCATTTCGGTGCATCACTAATAAAAAATACTATCTGTCTTGGACTCGGTACATCGCAAAAGAAAGAAATTTATCAAGTAAGCATAAATTCTGTTTTCTTTTGCAAGATGTACCGAGTCCACGGATTCATCCTAACTTGTGGGATACCAATACCAAAGCTTTAGGACACGGATGAAGGGAGGGACAAGACAGGAACCTAAACGGAAGGCACCACTGCTTGCAAAACCTTTCTCCCAAACATAGCCTCCGAAGAAGCAAAAGTATAAATTTTGGAAAATTTGGAAAAGCTATGAAGCGAAGACCAAGTCGCAGCCTTACAAATCTATTCAACAGAAGCATAATTTTTAAAAGCCCATGTGGCAGCCACCGCTCTAGTGGAGTGAGCTGTAATTCTTTCAGGAGGCTGCTGTCCAGCAGTCTCATAAGCCAAACGGATGATGCTTTTCAGCCAAAAGGAAAGAGAGGTAGGTAGCCGTAGCCTTTTGACCTCTACGCTTTTCAGCATAGACAACAAAGAAGATGATTGGCAAAAATCTTTGGTTGCCTGCAAATAAAACTTCAAGGCACGAACCATGTCCAAGTTGTGCAACAGTCGGTCCTTCTTAGAAGAAGGATTAGGACACACAGAAGGAACAACAATTTCCTGATTGATATTCCTGTTAGAAACAACCTTAGGGAGGAACCCAGGTTTGGTACGCAAAACCACCTTATCAGCATGGAAAACAAGATAAGGCGAGTCACATTGTAATGCAGATAGTTCAGAAACTCTTCGAGCTGAAGAGATAGCAACTAGAAACAGAACTTTCCAAGATAGAAGCTTAATATCTATGGAATGCATGGGTTCAAACGGAACCCCTTGAAAAACTTTAAGAACTAAATTGAGACTCCATGGCGGAGCAACAGGTTAAAACACAGGCATAATTCTAAGTAAAGCCTGACAAAAAGCCCGAATGTCTGGGACATCTGCCAGACGCTTGTGCAACAGAATAGACAAAGCAGATATCTGTCCCTTTAAGGAACTAGCGGACAATCCTTTCTCCAATCCTTCTTGGAGAAAAGACAAAATCCTAGGAATCCTGATCTTACTTCATGAGTAGCCTTTGGATTCACACCAAAAAAGATATTTACGCCATATCTTATGATAGATCTTCCTGGTGACAGGCTTTCGAGCCTGAATCAAGGTATCTATGACCGACTCAGAGAAACCCGCTTTGATAAAATCAAGCGTTCAATCTCCAAGTAGTCAGTTGCAGAGAAATTAGATTTGGATGCTTGAATGGCCTTGAATCAAAAGGTCCTGTCTCAGTTGCAGAGTCCATGGTGGCAGAGATGACATGTCCACCAGGTCTGCATACCAAGTCCTGCGTGGCCACGCAGGCACTATCAAAATCACCAAAGTTCTCTCCTGTTTGATTCTGGCAATCAGACGCGGAAGGAGAGGGAATGGTGGAAACACATAAGCCAGGTTGAACGACCAGGGTACTGCTAGAGCATCTATCAGTACTGCCTGAGGATCCCTTGACCTGGATCTGTAACGAGGAAGTTTGGCGTTCTGACGAGACACCATCAGATCCAATTCTGGTGTGCCCCTTAGCTGAACCAGTTGAGGAAACACCTTCGGATGGAGCTCCCACTCCCCCGGATGAAAAGTATGACGACTTAGAAAATCTGCCTGGCAGTTCTCCACCCCTGGGATATAGATTGCTGATAGAGGGCAAGAGTGAGTCTCTGCCCATCGGATTATCCTGGAAACTTCTATCATCGCCAAGGAACTCCTTGTTCCCCACTAATGATTGATATAAGCTACAGTCGTGATGTTGTCCGACTGAAACCTGATGAATTCGGCCGAAGCCAGTTGAGGCCACGCCTGAAGAGCATTGAATATCGCTCTTAATTCCAGAATATTTATCGGTAGGAGGGCCTCCTCCTGAGTCCACAAACCCTGTGCTTTCAGGGAATTCCAGACTGCACCCCAGCCCAGTAGGCTGGCGTCCGTCGTCACAATAACCCACGCTGGCCTGCGGATACACATTTCCCTGGACAAGTGATCCTGTGACAACCACCAAAGAAAAGAGTCTCTGGTCTCTTGATCCAGATTTATCTGAGGAGATAAATCTGCATAATCCCCATTCCACTGTTTGAGCATGCATAGTTGCAGTGGTCTGAGATGCAAGCGGACAAACGGAACTATGTCCATTGCCGCTACCATAAGTCCGATTACCTCCATACACTGAGCCACTGACGACCGAGGAATGGAATGAAGAGCTCGGCAGGTGGATAAAATCTTTGATTTCCTGAACTCCATCAGAAATATTTTCATATCCACCGAATCTATCAGAGTTCCCAGGAATGGAACTCTTGTGAGATGAATAAGAGAACTCTCTTTCACGTTCACCTTCTACCCATGAGATCTTAGAAAGGCCAACACTAAGTCCGTGTGAGACTTGGCAAGTTGGAAAGTCGACGCTTGAATTAAGATGTCTAGATAAGGCGCCACTGCTATGCCCCTCGGCCTTAGGACTGCCAGAAGGGACCCTAGCACCTTTGTGAAGATTCTTGGCGCCGTGGCCAACCCGAAGGGAAGAACCACAAACTGGTAATGCCTGTCCAGAAAGGCAAACCTGAGGAACTGGTGATGATCTTTGTGGATAGGAATGTGTAGATACGCATCCTTTAGATCCACGGTAGTCATATATTGACCCTCCTCGAACATTGGTAAAATAGTCCGAATGGTCTCCATCTTGAAGGATGGAACTCTTAGGAATTGGTTTAGGATCTAGAATTGGTCTGAAGGTTCCCTCTTTTTTTGGGAACCACAAACAGTTTGGAGTAGAAACCTTGCCCCTGTTCTGTTTTTGGAACTGGGCAGATCACTCCCATGGTAAAAAGGTCTTCTACACAGCGTAAGAACGCCTCTCTTTGTGTCTGGTTTACAGACAATTGAGAAAGATGGAACCTCCCCCTTGGAGGAGAATCTTTGAAATCTAGGAGATATTTCTGGGTTACAATTTCTACGGCCCAGGAGTCCTGAACGTCTCTTGCCCAGGCCTGAGCAAAGAGAGAGTCTGCCCCCTACTAGATCCGGTCCCGGATCAGGGGCTACCCCTTCATGCTGTCTTAGTGGCAGCAGCAGGCTTTTTGGCCTGTTTACCCTTGTTCCAAGCCTGGTTAGGTCTCCAGGTTGGCTTGGATTGAGTAAAGTTCCCCTCTTGCTTTGCAGCAGGGGAAGAGGAAGCGGGACCACCCTTGAAGTTTCGAAAGGAAAGAAAATTATTTTGTTTGGTCCTTGTCTTATTTGACTTATCTTGAGGGAGGGCATGACCCTTCCCTCCAGTGATGTCTGAAATTATCTCTTTCAGTGCAGGCCCGAATAGGCTCTTACCTTTGAAAGGGATGGTTAAAAGCTTATATTTAGATGACACATCAGCTGACCAGGACTTAAGCCATAACGCTCTTCGCGCTAAAATGGCAAAACCTGAATTCTTTGCCGTTAACTTAGCAAGATGAAAAGCGGCTTCTGTAATAAAAGAATTAGCCAACTTAAGGGCCTTAAAGGGACACTGAACCCAATTTTTTTCTTTTGTAATTCAGAAAGAGCATGCAATTTTAAGCAACTTTCTAATTTACTCCTATTATCAATTTTTCTTCGTTCTCTTGCTATCATTATTTGAAAAAGAAGGCATCTAAGCTTTTTTTTGGTTTCAGTACTCTGGACAGCACTTTTTTATTGGATGATGAATTTATCCACCAATCAGCAAGGACAACCCAGGTTGTTCACGAAAAATGGGCCGGCATTTAAAGTTACATTCTTGCATTTCAAATAAAGATACCAAGAGAATGAAGAAAATTTGATAATAGGAGTAAATTAGAAAGTTGCTTAAAATTTCATGCTCAATCTGAATCACAAAAGAAATGTTTTGGGTACAGTGTCCCTTTAATTCTGTCCAAAATATCATCTAGTGGGGTCTCCATCTGAAGAGCCTATTCTAGAGCCTCAAACCAAAAAGCAGCTGCAGTGGTTACCGGAACAATGCACGCTATAGGTTGAAGAAGAAAACCCTGATGAACAAAAAATTTCTTTTGGGGACCCTCTAACTTTTTATCCATAGGATAAATGAAAGTACAACTGTCTTCAATGGGTATAGTTGTACGCTTAGCCAGAGTAGAAATAGCTCCCTCCACCTTAGGGACCGTCTGCCATGAGTCCTTTATGGTGTCAGAAATGGGGAACATTTTCTTAAAAACTGGAGGGGGAGCGAACGGAATACCTGGTCTATCCCACTGCTTAGTAACAATGTCCGAAATCCTCTTAGGGACTGGAAAAACATCAGTGTAAACAGGAACCTCTAAATATTTGTCCATTTTACACAATTTCTCTGGAAAGACAATAGGGTCACAATCATCCAGAGTAGCTAAAACCTCCCTGAGCAATAAACGGAGGTGCTCTAGCTTAAATTTAAATGCCGTCATATCTGAATCTGTCTGAGGGAACATCTTTCCTGAATCAGAAATCTCTCCCTCAGACAGCAAATCCCTCATCCCTACCTCAGAACATTGTGAGGGAATATCGGATACGGCTACTAAAGTGTCAGAAGGCTCAGCATTTGTTCTTAACCCAGAGCTACTGTGCTTCCCTTGCAACCCTGGCAGTTTAGATAAAACCTCTGTGAGGGTAGTATTCATAACTGAAGCCATATCTTGCAAGGTGAAAGAATTAGACGCACTAGAAGTACTTGACGTTGCTTGTGCGGGCGTAACTGGTTTTGACACTTGGGGAGAACTAGTTGGCGAAACCTGATTTCCTTCTGTCTGAGAATCATTTAATGCCAAATTCTTATAAGTCAAAATATGCTGTTTGCAATTTATAGACATATCAGTACAATTGGGACACATTCTTAGAGGGGGTTCCACAATGGCTTCTAAACAAATTGAACAATGAGTTTCCTCAGTGTCAGACATGTTTAACAGACTAGTAATGAAGCAAGCAAGCTTGGAAAACACTTTATTTAATGAAAAAAACACAATTTGCAAAAACGGTACTGTACCTTTAAGAGAAAAAAGGCATACACAAACTGCAAAACAGGTTAAAATTGCTTAAAAAACTCCGAAATTTTAACAGTGTACCCACTAAGCTTTAGAAGGATTGCACCACAAGTAAAAAAGCATTAGACCCCCAAATGAAAAAAAACGGATTTATAATTGGTTAAAACCCCCTAAAGCACCTTGCCACGGCTCTGCTGTGGCCCTACCTGCCCTTAGGAAGCGATAATATGGGGTTTAAAGCTTCAATTAGTCCCTCAGAAGACTCTCAGGACCTCAGAAGAAGTTGCTTGCTGCTTGTAAATGTAGGCCCCGCCCTCCTCACTCAATGTTGCTGGGGCCTACACAAACTAACCTCCCCTGTCTGAAAGCCATGTGGGTTATAAACAACTCCAAAGAACCCTCAAGCAAATGTCCCATAAAACAGAAAACGTTACTCCTAGACACAAAAACGTTTGTCCCAAATTCACATAACAAACTGAGTGCCCACAAAAAATTAACCCTTTATGCAAGCTAGTAAAAACTTCTGATAACACTAGGATTACTGCTTACCCTTCCCCTAATGGGGACACTGTCAGCCTTTCTGAGTTAACACAGTCTCTGCAGAAAATATGACTGAACATACCTCATTGCTGTATAGCAAGAAACCATTCCTCACACTAAAGTTTTCCTGTACTCCTCAGCTTCTGTGGGAACAGCAGTGGACCTTAGTTACAAATGCTAAGATCATCATCCTCCAGGCAGTAATCTTCATCTATGTCCTGCCTGAGAGTAAATAGTACAACACCGGTACCATTTAAAAATAACAAACACTTGATTGAAGACAAAATAAAACTAACAGTTTAACACCTCTTCTCTTTAACCTTCCTGCTTAGAGCCAGCAAAGAGAATGACTAGGGGGTGGAGTTAAGGGGGGAGCTATATAGACAGCTCTGCTGTGGTGCTCTCTTTGCTACTTTCTGTCAGGAAGGACAATATCCCACAAGTTAGGATGAATCAGTGGACTTGATACATCTTGCAAAAGAAAAAAAAACTAAAATTTCAGGGTTCTACACATGTAATTTCACTTATGTGGTATATGCCCTTAAAAGTTCATGAGGGCTTTTTTACATTGGGGAGACGCTCAAAAAATCAGACAGAATATGCCAACATAAATCAACAATTGCAAACCCTGAAATGGTGGATTTGCGATACAATGTACCCTAGAGGGCTTAATAGGGATATTGCCCCTTTATTTGATTTGGTTGATATGTCATCTTCCTAAATATCAGTGTTTTTTTAAAAAGGATATTTGATAATGTTCTTTCTCTCTTCTTCCATAACTTAATGTAGTTATATGTACCCCATGTAATATGACTGCTCTTCTTCACATTGTTTTTAAGTTAATGGTTAATTCTGGAGTGAGGGAGTGTTTTAGTTTGAAATCTATGTATGAATAGCCACACGCACTAGGTCTCATGTGATTGGCCCTTATTTTATGTGGTATGGCGTGCAGGCCTAAATGTTCTCACATATTCACAGCAAGGATTAGCCTTAGAATAATATGTATATTTAATTTTTACAATTATATAAGTTGTTTACATTTTGAAAATGTGTAAAGGCTGTAGAAGATCATTTTTCACACAACCTTGTTAGGACAGTCTTTTCTCTGTTTTATATCTGCCCCTAATTGTCCTTAGCAGGAAGGCTAGAGAAGAGGAAACAGTAAATTCAATATTACATATAAATGAATTGGGTAGAGCATTTGATTTTAAGCAACTTTCCAATTTACTTTTATTTCTAAATTTGCTTAGTTCTTGTGACATCCTTTGTTAAACAGTAACCTTAGGTGAGCTCAGGAGAGCCTGCACATGTTCTTAGCCATCTGGCAGCAGTGTTTGCAACAATGTTTCTCACAATGTAATACATAATTGCAAACACTGCTGCCCTACAATACTTACAGACCTATGGCAGCAGAGTTTGCAACTTTGTTGTATAACATTGCTATAAACTTTGTGCATGCACGCTCCTGAACTCACCTAGGATTACACTTCAGCAAAGGATACCAAGAGAACTAGGCAAAATTGATCATAGAAGTAAACTGGAAAGTTGTTTAAAAATAAATAAATTGCATGCTCTATATGAATCGAGAACATTTAATTTTGTCTTTACTGTCCCTTTAAGTTAAAACATGGTGGTTACCATTAATTCAGACTCAGTGGAATTTAGAAAACCAGCAATTTTAACTACATTTTATTAAACCTTTTTATATTATCTCATAATATTTAATATCCTTTTAAAGTATATTGATAACTAAAGGGGGAGGGTTAGCAGCTTACTTAAAGGAACAGTGTACTGTAAAGTTTGGTTCCCCTTAAAAGTAAATTAAACTTTGTTTGCAATTTACATTAATGAAAAAGTGCTCTGCTTTTTATGAGTTTTAAAACTTAAACTAGCATGAGCTTCATGTTTCATATAAATGTACAGATTCTTATTTGCTAAGGGCAGGTCTCCTTTTTATTCTATATATCTGTCCATTTGTGATTCAGCTGTATTTCGTCTTTCCTTTTGTGTTAACACGGTAAGAGTCCTCTGGATGCCCAATGAAATATCTACAAAATTCCAAAGCAACTTCTGTGCAATGTTATATTAAAGGAACAGTTTACTCCAACCTTTTTATTGTTTAAAAAGAGAGATAATCCCTTTATTACCCATTCTCTAGTTTTGCATAACCAACACGGTTATATTAATATGTGTTTTACCTCTGATTACCTTGTATCTAAGCCTCTGCAGACCGGCTCCTTATCTCAGTGCTATTTACAGACTTGCATATTAGCTAATTAGTGCTGACTCATGGACAACTCCACAGAAGCGAGCACAATGGTATCTGTATGGCACACATGAACTAGCACTGTCTTCCTATGAAAAGCTATAAAAATGCCACAAGATAAGGGTAGACTAGTCTGCAGGGGTTTATAAACAGGCAGACATCTAGAGGTTTAAATGTTATAAAGTATATTAATATAACAATATTGGTTGTGCAAAGCTGGGGAATGGGTAGTAAAGGCATGGTCTATCTTTTTAAACAATAACAAATTTGGAGTAAACTATCCCTTTAATTAAATTGTATAGTTTATAGAAATATGAGGAACACTGAAGATAGAGGTGTAAAAGGGGTCTAAGCTGAAAAAGGATGCTGGAGCTGTGTCTAAAGGTGAGGTGCTTTAGTTTACCACTAAATGCGGTTTGGCAAAGACCAATGGAATCCTTTTTTTACACTTTTTTTTTTTTTAATATCTTTAAGGCTTTATCGAAGATATAAATGAGCATTACAGTAATAATCAAACATATAAGCATTGAAAATATGGCTAGAAAAACAGTAAGTTGGGATAATGCACCCAATGTCTCTAGTCAATAGTCCAAGGGAGCCGTGTTAAGGAAATTGTCCTCAAGTGCCCTTGGATATTAGTGCATATTTCTTTCCATTGATGAACTTTTAAACATAATATTAAACATCTGCAAAATCTCTGTTCTTCTTTACACCTCAAAAGAGAAAGCAAGCTATTGGGGGAAACAAGGTCTTGTGAAGTATAGCTTTGAGGGTCTATGGTTTCAGATGTATCACAAAGCGTAAATTTATCTGAACAATAGTTAATGACTTACAGCATTATTTCTATAAGAGTCATATTAGCTAGATGTGTATATTAATATGAGCAGATATATGTGTTGACAAAAAAAAAAAGAGAGGGGGTAACGTAAGGAGAAAAAGGGGAATAGAAAAGGTAATAAACAGTGCCTACACCTTTAGCCTCTGTTGTTTCATAACTGCAGTATCAGTTTGCATATTTCCATTTTCCTAATTTGTAGTAATGGAACCGTTCCAATTGCAGAGCATTTGTGACCCGGGTCTCCTTTTGTGGGAGGCACAGGTGTTTTCCAGTATTTGGGAACCAGGCTTTTTGCACTGGCCAGCATCAATATCATCAGTGAGGCATTGGCCCCATGTTTAATTTTGGGAAGATTGTGCAGCAGCAGTATAAGAGGGTCATTTGGAACACTGACAACCAGTATACAATCAATTACCCCTAAAACATCAATACAATAACCCTTGATCTTAGTGCACTGCCACCAAATGTGCGGAACCGTTTCCTCACACCTGCAGCCCCAGTCAGCATTTGCTATTGGAGTGGGGATATATGTGTTTGAGTCGAGAGGGAGAACCACGGAAATCTTTCTGGCAGCCTGAAAAAGGTGAACCCACTCCGTGCTGGTCAATTCTAGCATAAATAACATGTTTTCACATACACAACACTGTGTTGATTGGAAACAATATGTGCTTTCAATTTTTCACACCTAAGGAATTGCTATTGCTAAAAAAACGCAAGGATGTGTCATCTTTTCTTTTTTGGTTAAAGGGACATAATACTCATATGCTAAGTCACTTGAAACTGATGCAGTATAACTGTAAAAAGCTGACAGGAAAATATCACCTGAGCATCTCTATGTAAAAAAGGAAGATATTTTACCTCACAATCTCCTCAGCTCAGCAGAGTAAGTGCTGTGTAAAAAGTTATACTCAGCTGCTCCCAGCTGCAGGTAAAAAAATTAAAAAAATGAAGAAATGAACAGCAGCCAATCAGCATCAGCAGTGCTGAGGTCATGAACTCTTACTGTGATCTCATGAGATTTCACTTAACTCTCATGAGATTTCATAGTAAGCTTCCTTTACCTGATTGGTGAAATAATATGAGAGTTCACAATGCTCATCCTTTCAGTTGTCCCGGGACAGACATACTAATATGCTGCTTAGAAATCCTTTACAATGGGAGGTGGCTAATGAGGAACTTTTGAGGTAAAATATCTTTCTTTTTTACATAGAGATGTTCAGGAGATATTTTTTAATCAGCTTTTTACAGCTATGCTGCATCACTTTCAAGTGTTTAAACATTTGGGTATTATGGCCCTTTAACTTGGCTGTATGTAATGGGGCAAACTTAAGCTTTGTTAAGAAGAGAGAAGGCAGCTGTCTGTAGTAGAGTGGATCAATCTTTTCCGTCTCTATTCAGTAGTCGGTCTGTGTCCGATAACCGCCTCTTCAAAATCACAAGAGCAGTGTATCCAGTAGCCAGCTTAGGCTTTGCTGGCGTCTTCTGTTTCTGCATGGCCGGTCACGTGATGCTGTGTCAGCTGTCAGGTAGCGTGTAGCCATATCAGCTGTTTTTACCTGTGTCCGCGCACTCGGTATATTCAGTATTGGTGTGTTGGAAGTTCCTCCTTCCAGGCTTACAGCTGAGGGCAAACTCTTCTTAATGGAAAGTAGCAGCACTCCTCTTTTTAGATAGAAATAGAGGGTGATGTAAATGTCTCAAAGGTGGATGGTAGTAAACAACTTCAACGCGTTTCTCCCCTTCCTGGGGCTTTTTCAAGAAGTGTTCACCTGTCTTCTAAGGCTCCTTAATATACACCTCATAGGTGTTTCATTGGTCAAAAGTCCTGTGGGTGTGTGAATCAATTACCTGGTGAAATTTAAGGTGGTAATTTTTCGTTCTATGCAATAGATTATAGTTCAATTTCTTAGGGATATTTAAGGTGGTATCCTTTGGATCTCAGCAGTAGTGATTTTACAAACATATACTGCATAGGTTATACAACATTCTCCATATATATATAAATTATAGACACTTGGATAATTATAATAGATTATTATTAGTGTAAGAGATATAGTTAGATTCAGTATATTTTACTTGAAAAGATAAAAAATTATTAAAATTAAAAAACAAAGGTTGAAAAGGATAATATTTTTAATATTTTTAATCATACATAAATGGGCTTAGATCCAGTTCTGAGTTTAAACCCAGGGGGTGTAAAGTTTTCATATTGTATATTAGCTCAGCCTCTCTTTTGAGTAGTTTAGTCTCGTAATTTCCCCCTCTCCAGTCACGTTTAACTTTCATTATTCCCCAAAAAGAGAAATCTTTAAGTTTATTGTTGTGGACATTCCTAAAGTGACTATACAGATGTGTGTCCATCTTTCCCTTTTCTATTATGCACGATGCACTGATAAAGGGATCATCTATTTAATACAGTGTAGCTGTAAAAAACAGTACCTAGGTGAGACCTCAAGAACATTAAGGGAAAGAATAAGGGAACACCTGTGCATAATAGAAAAGGGAAAGATGGACACACATCTGTATAGACACTTTAGGAATGTCCACAACAATAAACTTAAAGATTTCTCTTTTTGGGGAATAATGAAAGTTAAACACACCAATTCTGAATATACCGACTTAGCTTTCACTGAAAGCAGAGAGTGCGCGGACACAGGTAAAAACAGCTGATACGGCTACACGCTACCTGACAGCTGACACAGCATCACCTGACCGGCCGTGCAGAAACAGAAGACGCCAGCAAAGCCTAAGCTGGCTACTGGATACACTGCTCTTGTGATTTTGAAGAGGCGGTTATCGGACACAGACCGACTACTGAATAGAGACGGAAAAGATTGATCCACTCTACTACAGACAGCTGCCTTCTCTCTTCTTAACAAAGCTTAAGGTACCACTCTCAAATGTGTTTAAGTTTGATCCAATACTCGATGAGCAAGATCAACTACATCTGAGAGCATAAAGTGAATAGACTAAGCTCCAATAGACTACTGGTGATATACAATACCATTGTTGCTTACTGAGCCTATATATATATTTGCTCTTACGGGACAATTTATTCTGATCATTGTTTATATTTAACCTTTTTAGATTATTTTCTTGTATACGTTTATCCCTATTATTTTAATACTGGACGTCCAGATTCTATATTTGAGTGTTTTATTATTGAGTGTTTTATTATCGAGTGCTATATTTACATTACCGAGGTCATCTCTTATCCACTTGTGTATTTTAGCTTACTATTTAGGAATAGGGAATCGTTCTGCTTGACATTGTACCGCTCTATTGTAATCTGCTTGTTTGAGCTAGTCTTTAGAGTTAGGTTTTACTGCCCTGCATACCCCTTCCCTTTAATTTTATATTGTAATTGTGCTTGATATTTTAGACATTGTTCTTTATCAACTGTATTTATTAATCTACTAATATTAAATATCTTGTTATCCTTTCTAGAGCGTTGTATCATTTAAGCAATCTCTTAGAAGCCCCATAATATATCCTATATTATTTCTTGCTCTTATATATATATATATATATATATATATATATATATATATATATATATATATATATATTTTATATTATTTATTCGTATTTTCATATAAATATAGATCTATCCTAGCTGTAAGTGCCAATACTTCCACTTTTCTGTATCTACAGCCTTTAGGCCTTAAAAGACTACACAGGGTATTGCAGAGACACTTGAATTGCACCCTAAACTCTACTACATTGTTCTTGTGTACAGCTACAATTGTTCAGTGGCTCCTGTACCATTATTGTTATCTTGCCTTTTCAAATAAAGCTTTGCAAAAAATAAAAATAAAATTGCCAATGTTTTAAACACGTTATGTAATATATATGCTCCTAATGTTTTCAACTTATCTTTCTGGGAGACTCTTCAAGCTAGGCTTATGGCTTGTGCAGAAGGTTTTCTAATAATGGGACGTGATTTTAATATGGCCCCACGTTATCCTTTGGATAGACTGAGACAAAACTCTGCTTTCAAGAAGACTAAAAGAGATCCCGATATACGCAATTTTACATGCCTTTCAAAAGCGCATAAGTCACTTTCAAGGATAGACCTATTTCTGCTGGATGATAGACTATGTAAATCGAAAGTCCTAGCTCAAATTCTACCCATTGGTATCTCTGACCATGCCCCTATTTGTCTTGATTTTCAGTCTAACGACTTGATACACTGGAACAATCGGTTTTTTTTTCAAACATTTTTAAGTCTCTGATCTTAAATTTAAAAACTGACTTGAAGCTAAGTTCATGGAGTTTGCTTCATTTAACTATGAATTTATTTCTCGTCCTGCTCTCTTCTGGGAAACTGCAAAAGCGGTCTTAAGGGGGGAAATTTTAGCATATAGTATTATGAGGACTAAGAAATTCAAAAGAAGGGCGAAAGAACTTCTGAGGGCAGTCTCAAATGCTTATAATCATTATTTAATTGAAAAAACACCACAGAACTGGGCCAAGTACACCTCAACATTGGGGGAGAGAGAAGCGTTTTATTACACAAATCAGCACAGAAGGATATTAGATTCTAAGCAAAATTGTACAGATACGGGAATAAGACAGGGAAACTTCTAGCAAAACTTGTTAACTGGGACAAAGGTTCCCAGCTGATAGACTCCCTATATGTTGAAGGTCAAAATCTTAGATCGCCGGAGGAACTTGTGCGAGCTTTCTGTAAGTATTATAGTGACTTATATTCTCCTAGATTCTCAAATATTCAGGCGCGCAAGGACTTCTGGCGCAAAATGTCTTTCCGTTCACTAACATCCGCCTTACTTGAAGATTTGCACTCTCCTATAACTGAGACAGAAGTGGCTAATGTAATTCAAAACTTGCCTCACAACAAAGCACCTGGTCCGGATGCACTTCCTAATGAACTTTATAAACTGCTATCTTCTATTCTGACACCGCATTTAACTTCTTTATATAATTATATATATACAGATGGTAATGAGCCTACAGCTAATTTTGCGGCTTCCTACACTACTTTGATATTAAAACAAGGGAAAGACCCGGGCATGAAGGAGTCCTATAGGCCCATTGCCCTTCTGAACACAGACTATAAAATATTAACCTCTATTTTAGCTCAAAGGCTTCAATCTCTTCTCTCTTCCATCATTCACACAGATCAAGCCATTTTTTTGAAGAATAGAAATTCTGCTGCTAAAATAAGAGAGCTTCTTCTTACTATAGATTATTTCAAAACGGGCAGGGGCTCAGATCAAACGGGGAGGTGGGCCACCTCTGATCTGGCAATCATATCTATAGATAATGAAAAGGCCTTTGATTCGGTTCATTATGATCACCTTCTATTTTCAAGTTTGGCTTGAGAGGAAATTTTACTAAATTTGTTGAAAAATTATATAGAAAAGCCTCTACGAGGATGTTGGTCAATGGGTTCTTATCTCATGACATAACTTTGCAGAGAGGAACCAGACGGGGGTGTCCTCTCTCTTCTTCTTTTTTATATTTATATCGAACCGCTTGCTATATCTAGTTAGGCAGCAACTTGAGGGATTTAAGATAGGTAAGAAGGAGTTAAAGATTGCACTTTATGCAGATGATATACTTATATACATGGCCAACACTTATACAAATATACCTAAGCTTCTCTCAATTATACAACAGTTTGGATCTTTTTCGGGGTACAAGGTCAATACTACAAAATCTGAGCTTCTTTGGATTAGGCAGACTGAAGATTCTTTTATAAATGTGCCCTTCACTGTAGTTCAGGACTCTTTCAGGTATTTGGGTATAATCATTTCTTTTAACCCGGATACCTGGTACTCTCTTATTATCACTCCAACTTTAAATAAGATTAAAGATACTTTTAAAAACTGGCACAATCTACCTTTTTCCTTATCCGGGCGTATAGCAGCATATAAGATGATCCTCCTCCCTAAGTTGCTTTATATGCTTCAGCATATCCCTGTGCTTTTAAAGAGGAAAGATATTACTCTTTTTAATTCATCGCTGAGATCTTTTATATGGCAAAATAGGAGGGCTAGGATTTCACTTTTGAAACTCTCTTTTCCTGTAAGATACGGTGGTCTGGCCCTTCCTGATTTGTGGGTGTATAATCAAGTCTTTTTAGCTTGTATAGTTACTGATTGGTTATTCTCCAGGGATTATGTTACAAATAATGATCTTGAAAAAAATATAATGAACCCTCTCTCTCCATTGGCACTTATCCATTGTGATGCTAGCTTTATCCCAACTGAAATAAAAAAATTGAGATTGATATATAATCCAATCTTAGCGTGGAAAAGGATCTGCAACTTGTTAGAATACCGTGTTTCTAGACATATTCCATTTTTGGGAAATCCTCAGTTTCAAGCAGGATTACACTCAACACTTTTCCTAAAATGGCAATCTGTAGGCTTTTCTAATGTATATCAGATACTAGACTTGGAGAGAAGTTGTGTTAAATCATTTGATTCCCTTAGAATAGAATGTAATCTTCCACACAGAAACTTCTTTGCATACCTGCAGGCGAGACACTATGCATTAAAACTCACAAGGAGTAAGAGCTCCGTGTTCTCAGAGCTGCAATCTCCATCAATTCTGCTGCCTGCCGTATTTCCACGCCTCAGCCTTGTTGGGCATTAGTAAGCCCTTACTGGCATCACTTAGTGAAGGGCCTAAAATCGCCCTTGCCCTCGGAGGGAGCTGCTGCGCAACATCGCACGAAAAAGACACAGCTGATTGGCGCCATATTGGAGCGGGCCTCCGTGACGCAGACCTCACACCTGAGCCTACTAGGGGGTTACTGGTACCCCAGCACAGAGAAACTAAACACCGGATGATGCACAGGAAGCAGGGGGGCAGCTTGCATCAAGGGGAACAGCTGGGAGACAGACACAAGAGCGGTGTCGCACTTAAGCTGCTGGGCGCCATATTGGAGCGGTCCTCCGCCACACAGACCTCCCACCTGAGCCTGCTAAGGGGTCACTAATACCCAGGTACAGAGGAACTCAACACCGGATGGTGCACAGACAGCAGAGGGGCAGCCTGCATCAAAGGGAACAGCTGGGAGGTAGATACAGGAGCGGTGTCGCACTTAAGGTAACAGGGTAAAAGTGAAAGCAAAGGGAGGTCTCAGGCAGCAACACATGAGGGGAAAACAAAAATATAGAACCTGTTTGCCTGCTCTATTCTAATACAGCAAACCAGCACAAACTTGCTGAACTTTTGGTTAATTAACATCTCAGTGCTGGGGCTAACCACAAGTCACAGAGGCTGAAGCACAATATAATCAAGCCTTTTTGCTATTGTGGTTGAATCAGATTCTAAAGGGATGCTGTGTTACATGTATGGACTGAATTAGGAAATTGCAAGATGTTTGGCTAGTTTTATCATAGTCATAGTCATGAAACAAAAATAAAAAGATACCTGCAGTCCTTCTCACAGTCCTTCTCACATATCCCTTCAACTATCCTCCATCTGTAAATCAACAGTGACACCTAGTGGCATAAACACATTAATCTCTATCTTCACCTGAACTTTGTTATTATATTCTCAGCACCTTCTATACCTCACATGAAGGTTGATAAATACTTCAAACCTCTCCCTTACACACTAGAGGGCAAGATGACCTCAAAATCAAGACAAACTGACAGGAGGCAGCAACACGCTACAGAAACACAGATTGAAAACCCCCCATCCCCAAGCTCCTCTCATTTAACGATTAGTGAATCGGCAAACCTCCTGCAAGAATTAAAATCATTTTTCCTGCCTAAGATGGAATCCCTTCAAGCAGGTATAGACACCCTAACTAGTGAGGTGCGCCAACTATCTACAAGGATGAATCAGGCGGAACAGAGGATTTCAGACATGGAAGATCGCCAAAATAATACTTCTACCTCCCTCAGACAACTACTACATCAGAATCAGGCGTTACAGGATAAGGTAGATGACCTCGAGAACCGTAGCAGGCGAAATAACCTCCGCATAATTGGAATCCCAGAGAGCATCAAGAACAAAGATCTACTGGAGTTCACAGCCCTAACATTTCCTAGGCTCTTAGGCATTGATCCGGACCGTCTCCCACTAGATGTGGAAAGAGCCCACCGTATTGGTCCACTTCCACAGCCACCAGGCCTCGTCAGGTCATATTTAAATGCCTAGACTACCAAGAAAAACTCACCTTGCTAAGGGCCTATAGATCACACAACGCAGATGTTCTCTTTGAAGGGACAAAACTCCTGCTGTTTCAGGACTTCTCAGCAGAGGTAATCAAAATGCACAAAGAATTTGCCCCCTATTGCTCTAAATTATACAAGGAAGGCAGACAAGTAGCGCTCCTCTACCCCGCCAAACTCAGATTACAGACCCCCAGGGGTGCCAAGTTCTTCCGCTCCCCTAAAGAACTGAAAGCCTTTCTAGAAGCAGAAAAACAACAAGCTGACCCATAGAATCGGTCATGTTCAACATCACTGTCAGACTTTCTAAGATGATGGGTTTTGGACACACATGTCGCCTGACACAGGAGGCTTTAATAGCCAAAGACCCCTTCATCGCTGATGTGGCTACACCTTGGAAAGCCATTCTTCAGGACACTGAATGGGCGCAGGAGTGGCCCTTGTTGAGAGCTGTCCTTTACACTCCTGAGGCTTCTACCTCACTAGAAATCAAGTTATTCCAGGCTGTTGTTTATTGTACCTCTTTTGTATATTTCTCTACATTTTTTAGTACTTTATACATTGTTTATATGCTCGGCTTAGTTAACATCAAGGCGTGTTCTCTAACCCTCAGTTGTCATGTAATGATCAATCCCGATAATATTTGCACCATCCTATGCGAATTTATTCATGGGATGGTGGGAGCTGTCCCACATCTTTGGAGGTGAGAATGCGAGTAGGGACCACATTGTTTATTATAAACGATATATAGATGATTTGATATTTATATGGAGTGGTAGCCCCAAGGAGGCGGAGGAGTTTGTTGCAAAGCTGAATACGAATGATGTGGGAATAAAATTTACTTGTGAAATGAACAAAAATAGTATAAATTATTTAGATGTCAATCTAAAAGGAGGGGAACAGAGTAAAATTGAGGTAGAGCTGTATAGAAAACCCATATCAGGCAATACCATTTTGCATGCCCGTAGCAATCACCCCCAGAGGGTCTTTAAATCTGTTATAAGGGGTCAATATATAAGGCTCAAAAGAAATTGTACTGATAAAAAAGTGTATCAGATACAAGCAGATGAACTCAATAAAAGATTGAGAGAAAGAGGATACCCACAAAAAGATATTGATCTGGTAAGAAAGGATATAGCCGGTCAGGATAGGTCATTATTCTTGAACTATAGGGAATCGTTAAGGAAGCAACACATAAAAGAAGAGAAAATGGTGACTTTTGTCACCCAATATAGTAACCAATATGAGGAAATTTGCCAAATTATTAAAAAGAATCTATCTATGTTAAAAGCTGATGATGGGTTAGAAGAAATAAATCCAAGAATGTGCAGATTTGCATTTAAAAGAGGATTGTCTATTGGAAACAGGATTGCACCTACACAATTGAAACCTGAGACTCCAAGGAGAAGCTCATGGTTAGAGCATAGAGGAGTTTTTAGGTGTAGCAATTTACATTGCAAGGCCTGTGAAAAATTAGATCCAAGACAGGAGTTCAATAGCTGTGTAACAGGAGAGACCTTTGAATTCAAAGGATGTACTAATTGTAGAGCCACATATTCTATTTATCGCTTAACCTGTACAGAATGTAAGGTACAATACACAGGACTCACTACAAGAGAAGTAAGATACAGGATTAGAGAACATCTATCTAATATTAAATTGGGTAAATTAACTACACCACTGGTGCTCCATTTTAAAAATCATCATAACAAAAGTAGTAAAACTCTAAGATGGACAATAATAGATAATGTACAAATGGGCTCTAGAGGAGGGGATAGGGAGTCAGTTTTAGCCAAGAGGGAAATATTCTGGATACACAGACTAAAGACCAGATTGCCACAAGGATTAAATTCAGAATATGATCTGATAAATTTCTGGCAATAGTCAGTGTATCAAGGAATTAATTAATATGATATAGATTGTCTAATATCAATAAAATTGTAACACAAAATATGTGAATACATGTCTTTAACTTATAGTAACAGTACATAAGCTAGTTTGGTATAATTGGATAGAGGAAGAAATGTGTAAATAATAGAAGCAAACAAGGGGTTAATTGTCATTTGCACTGTGTATTGTCAACATAGATAAGTCATATGGTAACAATAAAACATTGGATGAGGAAGGAATTCATAAATATCCATATGAAATATAAGTCTCAAAATGTAACCATTATTGTTACTATTTACTATTTACTGTTTAAATTGGCAATCATGCTATAGAAATATTGGTTAGATATAAACGAATTATCTGTCTATAGAAAGCATGAGTAGGATAGTATTTCTGCACAAGTATTTTGGGAAGCAATGGGTTAATTCCCAGTTTTTGGTTTTAACCAATAGGCGAAGTCCTATAGATTTAAAAAGAGCCGAAAGAGGCTATCAGACCACACTACGATTACGGCCAGCGAGCCGAAACGCGTCAGTGGGTCACTGGGAATGTCCCATAACTTTCCAACTCAAGTTGAATATGTTAACATCTAAACTGATGTTCAAGAAATAAAGGCAAGCCTTTTTTTAAACCGCATAACTGTGATGGTGCTTCATTTCTGTGGTCAAGGAATGCCCATAATATGACACATCAATACCGCCCCTTGCTTATAAGTCCCAAAATTACTGTATATCTTAACCTCTTTTTTTTCCCTCTATCAGAATACTTAGTGGCTGACTGCAAACAGACATTTAGTCCACTGACGAACATCTTGTACCGACTACCTCTCACCAGTGATGTCTGTAAGTCCTCTCTCCCACTACGCCACACATCATGTTGCATATATAACGCCATTACACTTCCCCACCCCTTCTCTCATGACACCCTGCAAACCCATGTTAAGACCACTATCTTTAGCGCTACTCTTTTCCCTCACCCTCAAACATGTACGCTGCCTTTATTTCCTCACCAACTCCTCATATGGCCATAAATCTTAATGTGGTGTCTTGGAATGTGGGGGGAATAACCTCTCCAGCCAAGAGGAGCAAAATCCTTCAATACCTTAATTCAATACATGCGGACATTGCCTTACTGCAGGAAACACACCTCACTGCAGAGGAGCATGAGAAATTAAAAATAAGGTGGGTAGGGTACATCTTTTATTCTTCCTCGGAAGGAAGGAAGTGTGGGGTGGCAATTTTAGTACGTAAAAACCTGCCAGTGAACTTTTCCAATACATAAATTGATAACAAAGGACGCTACATTTTTACCTCATTCCATATTGACACACATAAATTTCAATTATGTAACGTATACGGCCCCAATCATTCTGACCAGGTGTTCTGGGCATCTTTACAATCACTCATTGCCCAACACTCGGACTCCCCAGTAATAGTAGGGGGGGACTTTAATATGGCGCAAGCTTGCCCATTAGACAGATTCTCCGACCCAGCCTACTCCACTACAATGCAAGGACCACACCCCAAACACATTAAAGAAACACGAATTGTATCTACGTTCAGAGATTGACTGGGACTACATGATCTTTGGAGATCTCAACACCCAGACCACAGGGATTATACTTGCATCTCAAAGACACATAACACTTTCTCACGCATTGAGTACTTCCTTACATCCCCACAACTCGCTCCCAACATACTAGACACCTCTATTCTTCCAATCACAATATCAGATCACGCTCCCATAAAATTAACGCTGCAACCGCTCAAAATACCACCCTCCCAAAAGACTTGGAGGTTCCCCTCATATTTATATACCAATACGGATTTTTGACAGCACCTGAAGGCCTTTTGGCTAGAATATAACTTTGATAATGACCGACATAGAGCCAACCCTGACTTATTCTGGCATGCTTCCAAGGCAGTTATCAGGGGAAAAATCACAGCTTATACAACACACCATTCTAGGTCACAAACAAAAACCACCACACAACTCCTTTCTAACTTGACTAAAGCTTACAATGCCTACTTAACTAGTCCTACGGAACAGAATCGCCAGAAATATTACGATGCTAAGAAAGAAAGGGACACACATTTGCAAATCCTAGACCATAAGTTTAACATACACCGACAGGGTAGGTTTTAACGGCATGGCAACAAGGCTGGTAGACTTTTAGCAAATTTGGTGAGACTTCACACGCCCAAATCTATTATAACTGCAATTAAATCGGGAGCACACCTTAAGACGGACACTAAAGATATAATGAAGGAATTCACAACTTATTACAAATCCCTATACACTAGCCAAAACATAAAGGAAGAAGACAAGCACACATTTTGGAGCAATGTTATAATACCTCAATTGTCTGAAACCCAGAGAGATAGTCTCAACTCCCCCATACATGTGCAGGAAGTGTTAAGAGCCATTGGTAACTCAAAAATAGGAAAAGCCGCAGGTCCAGACTCTCTCCCTATTGAGTACTATAAGATTCTTAGCACTGATATAGCCCCAGTACTAGCCTCCACCTATACTAGCTACCTACTGGGAAAATCTACTCCGGATGCGAGATTTACTGATGCTAACATTTGCATTCTCCCAAAGCCGAATAGAGATCATACATTACCCTCCGATTTCACTGCTTAACAGTGATTACAAGTTATATACCAAAATTCTAGCGGACAGACTGGCGGAAATACTGCTGGTGCACCCCAACCATACTGGCTTCATTAAACACCAAACCTCAGTAATCAACATTAGGAAAACACTTGCTGTCATATCCCATTACTGCAACCCATACTATACAGACCACCAGAAACCCAATGTAGATGCATGCATTCTTGCCATCGACGTCGAAAAGGCGTTCCATAGAATAGAGTGGGACCACCTTTATACCTCTCTAGAAAAGTTTGGCATATCTGGGAACTTCCTTAATGCGCTCCAACAATTATATGTATCACCCTCAGCTTCTATAATTATTAATGATCAGATATCCCCCTCATTCCTCCTGGAAAGAGGAACCAGGCAAGGGTGTCCCCTATCTCCGTTGCTCTTCAATTTGGCAATAGAACCTCTAGCATGCTATATTCGCCAGCACAGTGAGGGCCTAAAAATTCATAGGCAGACTGTATATTCATCTTTGTACGCTTACTACCTCCTCTTATATGTCTCCAACCTACATACTAACATACCCAAACTACTACACATTTTAGACAAATTCAGTGCTGTTTCCGGATACAAAATCAACATAGATAAATCCGAACAAACATGGTTGCATAACACCAAAAAAACCCAACTGCAGGGCACTGACTTGAAAGTGACTACAGGAATCTTCACATATCTAGGGATACACACTGACACAAGCAAATTGTACCACCTAAATATAGGTAAAACTCTAACCCTTATTCAGAATCAGGTGAAAGGCTGGAGAAACTTGCCATTATCTCTCACGGGTAGAATTCAACTCTTGAAAATGATTATTTTACCGAAACTGCTTTATCCCTTCAGATGCTCCCTCTCTTGTTGACCAAGCGAGACCTCAATACCCTGACGGCCCTGTTCGGTAAATTTGTCTGGCAACATAGGAAACTGAGAATTAATAGGCTCCATCTAACAATGCCAGTCAATTCTGGTGGACTCAGTCTTCCCAATCTTAGGTGGTATAACTGGGCATCCTTGACCAAAGTAGTTGTGGGGTGGTTGACCCAATTGGATTATTTCTCCCCCTCAGTGAAGCGGGAACTTTTGGCACCCATACACCCGGCTTTCTTGCCACACACACCATTGGCTACATTCCCTCCACATATAAAACAAAACATACTATTCAGAGATCCGTTGAGAGCCTGGGCCAAGCTTTGCAAAACATGGGGGATGGAGTTTACATTTAGCAAATACCTGCCGCTCCAAGGAAACCCCAATTTTATCCCAGGGTACACTACAGCTGTTTTTAAACATTGGGAACGCCAGGGATTGACCATGGTAGCACAATTGATTAACCCTACGACACAACAGGTGCTCCCCTTCTCTGACATTCAAACACAGTACACCCTCCCTGCCATGCGCAGATTTGCTTATTTCCAAAGTAGGCACTATGTACAAAACCTCCTGACTGAGGGATTAGCTTCACTGGACATAACCAAGATTGTCACTCTTTGTAACCTAGCCTCTCAGGGAAAACACTCCATCTCCCCCATCTATAAGCTAATAGTTACATATCACGAATCACAAACAATGCAGGACATCATTGCTAAATGGCAAGGACAGAGGATCCCTGAGGTCACAAAAGAACACATCATACATAGTATATCAGCAGTCAGAGCAGCCACTCTGTCCGCGGGTCTGCGAGAAACGCAAATAAAAATTTTACACCAAGCACACATAACACCTAGAATCCGATCCAAATGGGTTCAGGACACAGTAAACGAATGCTCTAAGTGCTCGGCCCCTACTCCAGACTTGGTACACCTGGTCTGGGACTGCCCTAAGATGCAGAGATTTTGGGGCAAGGTCAGATTTTGGTTGTCAAAAATACTCACAACTGACATAGCATTAACTGCAGCTAACATACTCTTCTTTCAGGACATCTCCCTACCTCGTAACCACCAAAAGTTCTTTAACATAGTAGTGTTGATGGCTAGGAAACTAATCCTACAATACTGGGCCAAGAATAAGGAACCCCCTTTCAAAAAACTAACTCACGCACTATACCAGCAGTTCCTGGCAGAACATGCAGACACACAAAGTAACCGCAACGCTAGAATTAAGTCATTCATGAACAAGTGGGACCCATACATACTGTACTTGCCAAGGGGCCTAAGGAAAAAATTATTACGTCCCTTTCAACACTCTGTGTTCATGCTAAATGAAAACTTACGTGAACGCTGGTGCATACCGGAGTCTGACTCTGACTTTTAACTGACCATGACTGACTTACTAGAGGGACCATTAACTAAACTAGGAGAACAGTGAATTGAGATCACAGCCATCCGCCAAAGCAGAAGCTTGAACACAATTGCATTTATATAGCAAAGGTACTTATATTGTTTTATGTTAACTGTTGGCACTACTGCATTTAATTATATGATTGACCAAGGTCTCTCTACTTTGCAGACCTATATGGAGGGCCTGAACACGCACAAACACATTTGGCACAAGACGAAACTTACATAAGTGTTAATGAAGAATTCACTACTGTGCGGACAGTGCCCCAGAGCAAATTCCTAATGCACCCTGATTGGTATGACACTACAACGTCCCTAGCCTTATTGATGCTGGTTGCCGTTGCTTATTTGTTGTTCTGTTTTTTGTTGTTTTGCTGTTTTGTTTATTTAAATGTTTTAAGTATATATGGGGCTTGGCCGCTTCACATGGCTTAAGAAAAGACTTTATGAACTCGAAACAGAGTCAACCACGTTGAAAAGACTATACTATACACTGTTATGCCTTTCTTATATAAGAAAAATTTCAAAAATAAAGTTATAAAAACAAAAAACAAAAAAAAAAACCTCACAAATGATTATGGATGGAATTGGGCCTTAGGGATTATCGAGAACTGGCTTGCTTTAGTTAATAATGGGCACATGTCAATCACTCCCTGCTATACTATTTTGGACTCCGATAGGGGTACAGTTAATCTCAATAAGATTTGCAGTAAGAGGGCTACACTGTTAATGCAAGAATTGGATCCTAAACTACCTTACCTTTCAATTCAAGAAACTACTTGAGTAACCATTTCCTCCTCCTGGAGGGAGTCCCATCTGAAACTACTCCATATGTCCTACTTTACACCAGAAAAGGGATTTAAATGTGGAAACATTAGTTTCAGTGTTTGCCCTAAATGCTCTTTCCCTCGGCAAACCTTTTGCACATGATATGGACCTGCCCAAAAATTAGAAATTTCTGTCTCAGATTGCAATTTTGGCTTAATAAAATATTGGATGTCCCACAACTGACTTTGTCACCAACAAATATAGTTTTCCTTTGGTTTGACTTAGGGAATAAGCAAATCAACACTAACATTATTAATATGGCTATACTGGCTGATAGATATTTAATTTTCAAAAAATGGAAACTGCGTACAGTTCCCAGTACATTGGAAATCAAGAATTGCTTAAGGAAGCAATGTATCCTTGAACAGTTTGATACTAACCTAGATAATGATCAGGATAATGATCAGGATATTAGGAGGTTTTTTCTTTAATGGTCCGCGTTCATAAAAGCCCTCCCCTGGTTTTGCTGGGGTTGTGGTAAACTGGGTTTTCTCCCTTTTATTTTTATTTTTTTCCCTTTATTTATTTATTTATTTTTTAAAAATGTTTTTCTTCTCCCCTTATTGTTTTTGCCTTTTTTTTGTTTTTGAGGTAACTTTCTTTTTTTTTTTCTTTCTTCCTTTTGCATTTTTATTTTAATATAAAATATAAAATTCCAACAATGTGTAGTTAAAATGGGAAAGATATATACCTTATCTTGATTGAATATGTATTTGATCTATTTATAATTGTTCTGTATTCCTTTATTTTCCCCTGTGTGGTGCTTAAATTTATTTATTTATTTTTTGTATTCTGTACACATTGTTCATTGTAAATAAAGATATAAAAAAAAAAATAATGTTATCTTCTATCTAAATCATGAAAGAAAAAAAATGGGTTTTATGTCCCTTTAAAACAAAAACGGAAATCTTCTTTAATTTTTATTTTAAAAAGGAATAATGGGCACCTGAGAGAATTTCTTTAGAATACTATCGCTAATTTGGGCACCATCCCTGCCTTATAATGACTATAAAATACATTTACAATCCTTTAAATATGCAATATTGTAAAAGGATATATGCCTGAATAAGCTATGGGCACTAACAGATCATTTAAACAGGTGAATAATGTTGGCTAAATATAAAACGTAGCAATGAATATATCATACCCTGTACTCTATATTACCTTTGCTATATGAAATGGATTATCTTTCCAAATTTTTTTATCAATACCATCTTCTCTTTTACCATTGACAGAATACCTAGGCCATTTTAAAACTCCATAACTGATATAATCAAAATAAAATACATTACTATTATTAATTGAGTTGTTTTAAACAATAGAACACATACAAATATTTATTACAACATGTTTTGCAATATTATTTAACTGGTTTAGACATGCAAAATGAATTTATTATATAAATACACACAAGTATAAAGCTCTGCTGTTTCACTCAATGACCAGATGCCAATAAAGCAAACTCTTTTAATAATGTATAAACTGCTAATGGCACAAGAATCAATTCAACTGACAGGGCTAGATTACAATTAAAGAGCTAAATTATCGCGCTTCCAAAAACGGGCAGATTTGTCAATTTGTGGGAGCAGGATAATAAACCATGGTTAATTTTCTAAAAGTGCCCAAAATGCCTTAAAAATAGAGGGCATTATAGTTTCCTTCTTAAGATATGGTGAGTCCATGGCATCATCAATTACTAGTGGGAATATCACTCCTGACCAGCAGGAGGAGGCAAAGAGCACCACAGCAAAGCTGCTACATGTCACTTCCCTTACCCATAACCCCCAGTCATTCTCTTTGCCTCTGTTGATGGAGGCGGTGAAGTTTTTTTGGTGTCTGAAGAAAATTGATCTTCTATCAAGATTTTATTATTTTGAATGCCAGAGTAGGTTTACTCTGAAATTCTTCTCAAAATTGGGTTTAGCCGTACTCCACGTTAGTCTCTTCAGTAGGGCAGTGGTGGCTTTAAAGAAGTTAGGAAATGGTGAAGTGGGATTCACTAAGTTCTTCTCTAAAAGTTTGCTGCCCAGATATAGAATACCAGAGTAGGTTTTTTCTGTACTTTCTTTTCTCTCTGGTCGCTGTAAGGAGTGGCGTCCTTCCATACCAGGAGGGCTGTCTTTCTTCCGGATAGCTAGAGATGCAGGTAAGTGCCTCACTAAAGGGCCTTAACCTTTATTAAATTTGGTTGCATCTTTGTGGGGACTAGTATCCTGAGTACAGGACCATTTTGGTAGTTGCAGGCACTGTGTTGTGAATGAGACATGGGGAAGGTGTTTCCCCATATTTTGTTTTAACTTTACAGAGAAAGAGGTCTTTATTGTTTTGGCTTGTTTTTATTTTGCGATTGTTATAACTGCTGTGTTTTTTTTTATGAAACAGGAAGAGGCTCCATTTCCCTGTTCTTCTTCCAGTTTGAAGCGCGCGGTAGTATATCAGTCTCAGCTTCACTGACCGATCATGTGACCGCACTGTTCCGGTTCCTGACGGCTGTGTGTTTGTTCTGCGTTGCCTCACAGGATAGAAGAAGGCAGGGAAGTATCCTCCTGATTGTGTATAGCAGGAGGAGGTAGGCACTTCAGTCATATGGCTGAGGTGTAGTTGGTGCCTGTTCTAATTAATTGAAACTTGCTGCTTATTTCCTTAAAGGGACATGAAACCCAAATATTTTCTTTCATGATTCAGATAGAGAATATAATTTTATAATTTACTTCTATTATCTAATTTGTTTAATTATTTTGGTATCATCTGTTGAAGGAGCAGAAATGCACTACTGGTTTCTAACTGAACACATGAGTAAGCCAATCACAATTGTTACATATATGCAGCCACCAATCAGCAGCTAGAACCAAGGTTCTTTGCTGCTCCTGAGCTTACCTAGATAAATATTTCAGCAAAGAATAAGAAGAGAAGGAAGAAAATTAAAAAATGGAAGTAAATTGCAAAGTTGTTTAAAATTGTATTCTCTATCTGAATCATGAAAGAAACACTTTGGGTTTCACGTCCCTTTAAGTCTTTGTCATAATTGTAATTTAAAAAAAGAAAGAAATTTTTTTAAATTTTTGGGACTCAGTTTGTATTCTGTTCTCTTAAAGGGGAAGAATTTAAGTAACATTCTGGTGTTATGAAACAGGAGGCTGTTTCCATGGACATATGTCCTTTGTGTTTGAATAACCATGTTGTTCTGCCTTTGCCATTTTGTTCTGCATGCATAGACAGAACTTTAAAAGATAAAGGTAAGTTCTCTGTAACCGAGCAAACAGTCTCTCAGGATGATGCTGTTCAGACAATGTCACAGTCTTCTTCTCAGACTTCCCAAGCCTCAATGACGTCACATGCAGTGCCCTGTGTTTCCTCTCATTCTTCTGAAGGAGTGTTTTTAAAAGCAGAAATTGCTGCCCAGGTATCCTCGGCAGTATCTGAGGCATAACCTGCCATTCCCATGCTGCAGGGTAAACATAAGAGGAAATATAGAGATTCATATAGAAGGGTTTCTGTTCCGACTTCTGCTACTCTGGTTGCTCTTTCTCATAAGTCTAATGAGGAAGATTCATCAGTAGCTTCTGAGGGTGAGATCTCAGATTCGGACAGTGTATTTCCTTCATCTGATGCTGAGGTTGTATCATTTAGATTTAAACCGGAACACCTCTGTGCACTGTTAAAGGAGGTTTTGGCTACTCTTGATGATTCAGATGCTCATTCTGTTGTTAAACTTAAGAAATCTGACAAGCTTAATAGATACTTTGAGGTGCTATCTCAGTGGAAGTGTTTCCTGTTCCTGACTGTGCCACTGAAATTATAGTTAAGGAATGGGAGAGAACCGAGATTCCATTTTCCCTGTCTCCTCTCTTTAAGAAGATGTTTCCTATTGTGGATTCCATTAAGGAATTGTGGCAAACGGTTCCTAAGGTAGAGGGAGCCATTTCTACTCTGTAACCACAGACGCCAGTTTGCTGGGCTGGGGTGCTCTCTGGGACTCGTTCAAAGCACAGGGTCTCTGACTCGGGAAGTTTCAGCTCTTTCCATAAACATCTTGGAGTTAAGAGTGATTTTCAATGCTCTGATGGCTTGGCCTCACTTAGTTTTAGCCCAGTTTAGTTTTAGCCCAGTTTATCAGGTTCCAGTCAGACAACATAACCTCAGTGGCTTACATAAACCACCAGGGAGAAACTCACAGTTCCTTGGCCATGAAAGAGGTGGTTCAGATTTTTTTTTTTTTATATTTTATTTATAACCAACAATGGGTACACAGAAAAAGGTGCACATGTCATTATGCCACACATGGCAAGAATAGAAAAGTTCTGCAGCAATACAGTGTTACAATGTAGTTTAAGTACATAAAGGTAACATAAAATGTGTGTTCTAATACCAAAGTTCCAGACAATTCAAATAGATGATATACTAGTATACACTCCTATGATAAAGTGTACTCTCGCTGTGCAAGAGTAGATAAGTATTGTGACCTCACTATATTACAATATAGTTTGAGTATATACAGTTAACATAGGATTTGTGTTGTAGTGCCACAATTAGGGATAAGTCAATCAGTTAACACTTCCTCTTACACTTCCTATGTGACCACATCATTGGGATTTTATAATTAAACTAACAAAACAAACAAAACAACAACAAAACAGACAGCCAAACAAACATAACTAAAAACCCTAACAATTATAGCTCTTAGGCCTTTCTTTGGCCACTATGAAATATGAGTCAGGTTAATTCAGCTATATGGTCTCTATTTGTCAGAACCTGCTTTTGAGGCTTTTATGAATGGCCAAAAAAAAAAAATATATAGATTATTATAGATATAATGCTCATATTATAAAACAAGAAAAGTCTACCATTAGAAAGAATATTTGCAGTACCATATAGGGGAAGCTTAATATGATATCTTGAGCAATCTAAACCGAGAAGCAACCCCCTATATTAGACATCAAAGTTCTAGCTGTCCAGATTAAAGCCCAATGCCAAAGTACTTATATGTAAGAGTTATAAACCTAATGTCATAAGATACTGACAGTTAGATCCTTCATTATAAAGTGGTACAGGGCTAATATATAAGGGGAACAATATACAACAGGATATATGAGGTTGGTACGCATATTGTGTGGCGTAATAGATTCGCCCCCAAGCAAGGCTCCGCCAATTATTGAAATTGGGTTATATCAGCCGTATGGAACTAGATTAATATCAATAGACCCCATATGTTGAATTGATATATAGAAACATTAGCGTGATACACAGGGTATTATAAAGTTTTCCTAATTGAAACACAGTAGTTTATCCTTTAACATTTGAATAAGCAATAAAATGCAAGAGACAAGACAAGGTGAAATATTTGACTGGACACTATCTGATAAATGAGAAGTATGAGATCTGAGAGGTACTCTTCTTATTGTGTAACCAGAGTGTATCAGTGTATCAGTCTATCAGGGTTTAAGTATAAACCAGTGATTATAAAATAGGCTTAAGTCATGGATATAGATACTAGTAAGGCAGATAGGTGAACAGTTAATGCCTTAATGTCATCAGAATAAATATTGTTCCCTGCCAAATTGTGCAGAGTCAAGCAGAGTTTCTTTATGAAGTCTAGCACAAGGTAAAACATACAAATATCACACCAGCAGGGCCAAAAATAAAAAGAAATAAAACGACCCAAAACTGTGACAGTATATTGCAATGTGTTTGCAGTCTGGCTACCGACCAATTACTATGCTACCTCACTGGATTTCAGTATGCAGTTCCAGTGGTGGGTATCGTTCACAGTTCAGGTTGCTCTAACTCAAATGCCATAAGAGTCAGCCAGGGCATGATCTAGAGGTGCCACCCCATTCTCTCCGTGGGGAGAGCAGGCAGCCCACGTTATGAGGTTGGCAGCCATATTAGCTGTGATTACTGCAGGGTACGCTCATCTGCTGTATATAGATTAGGAATGAGAGAATAAGTCAGTGCAAAGTGCCTTTTTGGCGGTCAGGTAGTAAAAGTTATAAAAGTCATATCCTGTTCCTCCAGCTATATGGCCTGTCATTCGCAGAGAGCTGGTGAGGTGATAAAAATGATAATAATAATATTATAAGAAAAGAAAAGAAAACGTTCTCTAGACAGAAAAGAGGGAGGAAAAAAGAAAAACAAAATAATACAGGCATTACAACTCTCCTGTTAAACTAAAATACAAGGCTCCTATTTAACTCAACAAATGTCCTTGATATTTATCGTGCAGTGGGCAGACTGAAATCAAAATCTAGCCGACTCCCCTACGGATCATCCGGTAACCACCAAACTCCTCACAAGCCGGGCCCAAAACATAAAAACTCTGTGCCCGTAACAAGTAACAGGGTATTTCTGAACCTCTCAATTGCTGGCCATAATGCTTTTTCCTATAAACGTGCCGTGTGTTGAGCCAGAGCCCCGGCTGTATGAAGAGCGGGAGACTCTGAACAGACATACTCTGTTGCACCGCTATGGTGTATGACTTCAAAGGTTTTAGTTCGTGAGAGGTTCCATCATCTGACATGAGAGATGCAGCAGGGTCGCGAGGTGGTGCAGCTCCACAGCACAAATCAGACTGCACAACATCCAACGGCATGATGTCCCAGGAGAGAACCCTCAGTGGCAACAGTCGATCACTGGAATCAAAGTTAGAGGCAAGCTCCAGCGTCCCAGGAGGTCTCTGGTTGGACCGGAGCACTGCATGCAGAGACAAGCAGGATGTTATAAGGTGATCCAAGCGAGGCATGAACACAGCTTTCAGTTCGTCAATTATTGAGGCCATCCTGTTCCGGCTACAGCCCGGCTTCGTGACAGGTCTCAAAGGTAATGTAGATTGTCTTATTAGCACCGCTTTTTCAATGTTTGTTCTACGGAGTAGAGGTCAGAGGCATTTGTTTTACTACGCCAATATGGCGGTCCACATGGAATCCCAAGTTACGGGTATGACGACCGGGGGCTAGGGCAGATGGAGCGCCCCTCACAATCAAAGAGTCGGCTGGCGATGACCGGAGCAGGGTCCCCCAGCAAGACATAAAATGTGGGTAACTGGATGGTTGCTGTATGGCAAGTAAAAAAGTCACTTTTGAGGCTTGCAGGTGCGGAGCTCCTGCTACTTGCTTCCATTCAGTAGTACCGCCCACCGGAAGTTCGGTGGTTCAGATTTTTAAGTGGGCGGAGGTTCACAATTGTTGTCTGACAAGCTTAATAGATACTTTGATGTGCGTTCTCAGTGGAAGTGTTTCCTGTTCCTGACCATGCCACTGAAATTATAGTTAAGGAATGGGAGAGAACGGGGATTCCATTTTCCCTGTCTCCTGTCTTTAAGAAGATGTTTCCTATTGTGGATTCCATTAAGGAATCATGGAAAATGGTTCCTAAGGTAGAGGGAGCCATTTCAACTCTGACTAAGAGAACTACTATTCCTATTGAGGATAGCTGCTCTTTTAAAGATCCGATGGATAAGAAGCTGGAGGCTTATTTGAAGAAAATGTATGTTCATCAGGGTCTCCAATGGCAACCTGCAGTATGTATTGCCACTGTGATAAGTGCAGCAGCCTATTGGTTTGACACATTGTCTGAGTCTCTTCAGACAGAGACTCCCTTGGAGGAGATTCAAATTAGGATTAAGGCTCTTAAGTTAGCTAATTCTTGTATTACTGATGCTTCTTTGCAGGTAATTAACTTGGGCTCCAAGATTTCTGGTTTTGCGGTTTTAGCACGCAGGGCATTATGGCTGAAATCTTGGTCAACGGATGTCTCTTCGAAATCCAAACTTTTGGCTATTCCTTACAAGGGTAAGACCTTGTTTGGTCCTAGTCTTGCAGAAATGATTTCTGATATCTCAGGTGGTAAAGGGTATTTTCTGCCACAAGATAAGAAGAGTAGACCAAAGGGACATCAGAGTAATTTTTGTTCCTTTCATAAGCTCAGGGGGAACTTCTGCCAAACAGGAACAGTCAAAATCTTCATGGAAACCCAATATGTCTTGGATTAAGGGGAAGCAATCCAAGAAGCCCTCAGCTGATTTCAAATCAGCATGAAGGGTTTGCCCCCAATTCAAGGTTGGATCAAGTGGGGGGCAGATTTTCTCAGTACTCTCAAGCATGGATATAAGATGCTCTAGATTCTTGGGCTGTGGACATCGTATCTCTGGGTTACAAATTGGAGTTCAAAAGTTTTTCTCCAAGAGGCCAGTTTCATCTCTCAAGATTATCTGCAGACCTGATAAGAAGAGAGGCGTTCTTGAAATGTGTTCAGGATCTTTTCGACCTAGGAGTGATTATGTCTGCTCCAGTACAGGAACAGGGTCTGGGGTTTTATTCCAATCTGTTCATGGTTCCCAAGAAAGAAGTAACTTTCTGACCAATTCTAGATCTGAAGTGTCTAAACAAGTTTCTCAGAGTACCATCTTTCAAGATGGAAACTATTCGTTCCATTCTTCCCTTGGTCCAGGAGGGTCAGTTCATGATGACCATAGACCTAAAGAATGTGTACCTTCATGTTCCCATTCACAGGGAGCATCACAAATTCCTAAGGTTTGCTTTTCTGGACAAACACTATCAGTTTGTTGCTCTTCCGTTTGGCCATGCCACAGCTCCCAGAATCTTTTCAAAGGTTCTAGAGGCTCTCTTGGCAGTGATTCGGTCTCAGGGTATTGCTGTGGTGCCCTATCTGGACGATATTCTGGTTCACGCGCCATATTTTCAACAAGCAGGATTTCATACAGAGATCTTGTTGTCTTTTCTACGTTCCCACGGTTGGAAAGTGAATCTGGGAAAGAGTTCCCTTGTTCCTGCTATGAGGGTAGGTTTCCTAGGGACTATTATAGATTCTATATTAATAAAAATATTTCTAATAGAGGTCAGGAAAACCAAGATTCTTTCTTCTTGCCTCTCTCTTCTGTCCACTGTTTGACCATCAGTGGCCCAATGTATGGAGGTAATTGGTCTGATGGTGGCTTCCATAGACATCATTCTATTTGCTCGGTTCCATTTGAAAGCTCTGCAGTTATGCATGCTCAGTCAATGAAATGGGGATTATACGGATCTGTCTCAGAAGATAGTTTTGAATCAGTCAACAAGAGAATCTCTCTTGTGGTGGCTGTCTCAGGAGCATCTCTCTCAGGGAACATGCTTTCAGAGAGCTTTGTGGGTGATTGTAACCACAGATGCCAGTTTGCTGGGCTGGGGTGCTGTCTGGGACTCATTCAAAGCACAGGGTCTCTGGACTTGGGAAGATTCAGCTCTTTCTATAAACATCTTGGAGTTGAGAGCGATTTTCAATGCTCTGATGGCCTCAGTTAGTTTTAGCCCAGTTTATTAGGTTCCAGTTAGGCAACATAACCTCAGTGGCTTACATCAACCACCAGGGAGGAACTCGCAGTTCCTTGGCCATGAAAGAGGTGGTTTGAATTTTTAAGTGGGCGGAGGCTCACAATTGTTGTCTGTCTGTCATTCACATTCCAGGAGTGGACAACTGGGAAGCGGATTTTTTGAGCAGACAGACATTTCATCCCGGGGAGTGGGAGCTCCATCTAAAAGTGTTCTCCAGCTTGTCCCTAAAATGGGGGGTGCCAGAGTACGATCTGATGGCATCTCGGCAGAATGCCAAGCTTCCAAAGTACTGTTCAAGATCAAGGAATCCACAGGCCGCTCTGATAGATGAGTTGGTGGTCCCTTGGAATTGCAGGCTGGCATACCTGTTTCCTCCGTTTGCTCTCCTCCCACGAGTCATTGCTCGTATCAAGCAAGAGAGAGCATTGATGATTCTCATAGCCCCTTCGTGGACTCACAGCATATGGCATGCAGACCTAGTGAAGATGTCATCTCTTCCACCTTGGAGTCTGCCTTTGAGGAAGGACCTTCTACTTCAGGGTCCCTTCCTTCATCCAAATCTCATTTCTCTGAAGCTCACTGCTTGGAGATTGAACGCTTAATTCTGTCTAAGCGTGGTTTTTCTGAGTTGGTCATTGAGACCATGATATAGGCTCGCAATCCTGTTACTAGGAAGATTTACCATAAGATATGGCGTAAATATCTTTATTGGTGTGAATCCAAGGACTACTCTTAGAGTAGGGTCAGGATTCCTGGGATTTTGTCTTTACTCCAGGAAGGTCTGGAGAAGGGTTTGTCAGCGAGTACTTTGAAGGGTCAGATTTCTGCCTTATTGGTTTTCGTTGCATAGGCGTTTAAGCAAATGTGCCTGACGTGCAATCTTTTTGCCAGACTCTGATCAGAATCAAGCCTGTGTTTAAGTCGGTTTCTCCTCCTTGGAGTCTTAACCTTGTTCTTAGAGTTTTGCAGCATGCTCAATTTGAGCCTATGCCTTCTATAGAAATTAAGGTATTATCTTGGAAGGTTTTGTTTCTTGTTGCTATCTCTTCTGTTCGGAGAGTCTCGGAACTCTCGGCTTTGCAGTTTTATTCACCTTATCTTATTTTTCATGCTGATAAGGTTGTCCTTCGTACTAAGTTAGGTTTTCTTCCTAAAATGGTTTCTAATAAAAATATTAATCAGGAAATTGCTGTTCCGTCTCTATGTCCTAATCCTTCTTGTCATAAGGAACATTTGTTACACAACCTAGATGTTGTGCGTGCTCTGAAGTTTTATCTTCAGACGACTAAAGATTTTCGCCAGTCTTCTGCTCTTTTTGTCTGTTTCTCTGGGAAAGTAGAGGTCAGAATGCTACAGCTACTTCTCTTTCTTTTTGGTTGAGAAGTATTATCTGTTTGGCCTATGAGACTGCTGGACAGCAGCCTCCTGAGAGAATTACAGCTCATTCCACTAGGGCTGTTTCTTCTTCTTGGGCTTTCAAGAATGAAGCTTCTGTTGAACAGATTTGCAAGGCGGCAACTTGGGCTTCTTTGCGTACTTTTAAAAATTTTTTTTTACAAATGTTATGCTTTTGCCCCGGCTGAGGCTTCTTTTGGGAGAAAGGTTCTTCAAGCGGTGGTGCCTTCTGTTTAGGTTACCTGTCTTGTCCCTCCCTAATTATCTGTGTCCTCTAGCTTGGGTATTGATTCCCATTATTTTTTTTTATTATTTTTTTTTCCCAAGTAGTTTTTTATTGAGTTTTTATAACAAAAAGGGTAGGACATATAACAATTGTACGAGTCAAGCGTACGTCAAATGCAAATACATCAGAACATAAAGAATACGCAATACATTAATGACGTTATTACCAAATTGAAGGGGGATAACGAAAGTCCACTAGGGCATAAGGTAGTGTCAAAGAGGGGGGGGGGATGGGGAAAGGGAGGGAAGGGGGAGTAAGAGAGAGGGGTGAACTAGGGGCCTCTAAGGGGAGGAAGAGGGTCATGTGAGAAGCTAGTACGGATTTGCAGAAATATGGCTTGGGATGCTGTCAGGAAAATTACGGACGTACTATAGTCTAGGTGTCAAAGCTAGGGAGCCAGAGAGTGTCAAACCTGCCTTTCCAGTCAGACCAAGTCAGTTCGAAAAAGTCAGACCTACCAGAGGCATAATAAATACTTTTTTCCATGGAGTACATGTAGGCCATGGTAGATATGATGTCTGACCAGGCCGGGGGAAGGGATCGTTTCCAAGCTCGCGCTATGTTGAGTTTAACTGCTGACAGGAGATAGACGCTAAGGGAGCCCTGATGTTTGGGGAGTTTACATGTGCCTAGGTGGAAAAGGGCCGTCTCGGGTGTTCTGGGTAGGTTGATACCTAAACTGACTAGAGTAGAAAAGCATTTATGCCATAAGGGCTTGAGTCTGGGGCAACTCCACCAAATGTGGATCATGTCACCTATATGCGAGCAGTCTCTCCAGCAGGTGAGTCGGGCTGGGACATAATACCAATGTGTGAGTACTTTTATGTAGGTTTCTAGGATGGTAATGCAATGAAGGGTTTTCTTTGTCAATAGGAGCGTGCGTTGCCACTCCTCGGGGGGCTTCGTGAAGTCTAACCTCCGATCCCATTTTAAGATATGTTGGGCTTTATCAGCTGGGGCAGCACCCTCCATGAGGGTATAGTGTAAGGATAGTGGTTTGCCCAGTCTGAGCCCCTGTTGCCATCTAGCTTCCCAAATGGTGAGTTGCCTTGACAAAGAGGGTTTAAAACCCCATCTGGACAGGAGGCTAATGAACCTTGAGTGTTCAAACTTCAGATACGGCGGGGTGCACGGGGATACATTAAGTTGGTTAAAGGGAGTGAAGGTTACTTGAGGAGAAGTAGACCAAAGGTCCGACACTCTCGTGATATCCATTCTAGCCCAAGCAATCGGGTGTGAGTCAGGTAGACCTGACAGGAGGCCGGCCATGGAAGAAATTGGAGACGGATGGGGAGCCACCTTAGGTTTATGTCGTAGGTGGTCCCAGGCGAACAGACATTCCCGAATAATCGGGTTTGTGGCGCCTAGGTTCCTTCTACAGTGGGGTGGTGACCATATAAGATCCCTCAGAGCAAGATTGTGTGGTAAGGAGGCTTGTTCAATTGTCCTCCACTTGCAATCTGACTCCTTAACTCCCCATTGGGAGATGTGGGTGAGCATGGCAGCATCTGCATACCTAAAAATGGAGGGGGAAGCAACACCACCGTGCATTCTAGGGTATTGCAGAATGTTATGGGCGACTCTAGGGGTTTTGCCCTACCAGATGTACCTGGTACAGGCGCTCTGGAACTGTATAAGAAGGGTTCTGGGAACCCTAATGGGGAGACAGCGAAGGGCATATGTAAATTTAGGAAGGTAGCTCATCTTTAGAGCCGCTATGCGGCCCAACCAGGGGACACATTTGAAATTCCATCTCGTAGGCAGGGACCGGAGCTCGGCTAGTAGGGGTTTGAAGTTATCATTGATAATTTGGGGGAGAGAGTCAGACAATTTGACTCCGAGGTGGGAGATAAACCTATTGCTAGGGATAAACTTGTATTTTTCGCATTGGCTTCCAGAGACCTCTTCAGGGAATCCAGAGGTAAATAATTCCGATTTTGAGTGATTTAATTTATAGTACGAGATGGTACTAAACGCCTAAAAGGGAAAGGAGTCTCGGAACCTCTCTCAGGGGTCTGGAGAGGAACAGGGTAGAGTCATCGGAAAATAGGGCCACTTTATGGACCGTACCGTGCAGGGTAATTCCCGTTATCTCTTTATCTGCCCTAATTGCCGCAGCCAAGGGTTCCATGGCTAGCGCAAACAGAATCGGAGACAGGGGGCAACCCTGTCGGGTGCCATTGGAGATAGAAAAGGGGGTGGGATCGAATCCCAATCCTCTGACTGAGGCAATTGGGGAGGAGTATAAGGCCTTAACTGCGCGTATGATTTGCTCGGGGAACTGAAAGTTCTCTAAGACCCGCCAGAGGTACTCCCATCTGACGCGGTCAAAGGCCTTCTCAGCATCAAGAGAAAGCACTGCGAGTGGCCTATCCAGTCTCTTGGCTTCTAGGAGGATGTCAAGGAGCCTCCTGGTGTTGTCCGGGCCCTCTCTCCCCAGAATAAAACCAACTTGGTCCGAATCTATAAGTGTCGGGAGCAATTTTGCTAATCGGTTAGCGAGGATTTTGGCATAGATCTTAACATCGGTATTAATGAGCGAAATGGGTCGATAATTAGAGCAAAGGGTTGGGTCTTTGTTGGGTTTAGGGATAGTAATGATAGAGGCCTTGCTGATATGTCTTATAGAAAATAGCCGTAAAGCCGTTAGGCCCAGGGGCTTTAAGGGACTTCAACTTTTTGATGACCATTTTGACCTCCTGGCCAGTGATCGGGGTGTCAATACTCTCTATATGAATTTTATCAAGGGTGGGAAGTTTTAGGGATTGGAGGAATAGGTTTATGTTTCCCGAAGGGGCTTTTCCAAGTGTCGTCTCATCGCCTATATTGTAAAGTTCAGAATAGAACTTATTAAACTGTTGGCCAATTTGGGAGGGGAGTCTAAAAGATTGCGTGCCCTGCTTAATTTCGTGGATGCGAGTGGCACCCGTGCGTTGCCTAATTTTATTGGCAAGTAAAGAATCTGCTTTATTGCCTTTGGAGTATATGAGGTGTTTTAAACGGAGGAGATTAGATTGCATCCTGTGGAATTCTAGCTGGCAGATATGCCTTCTAATATCTTCCACCTCAGATTTGTGTGCTATGGGGTCCGAGACCCGACGTTGGGTCTCAAGAACCCGCAGTTTACAATGTGCTTGGGAGAGGGAGAGGCCAGCCTGCTTCCTAAGGTAAGCCTGTTTGCGGATGAAAAGGCCTCGGAGGGTAGCCTTAAAGGCTCCCCAGATTGAGTTCTCGCTAACATCCGGGGTGTCATTAGTCTGGAGGGTGAAGCGGATCTCCTTCCTGATCTTCTCTCTGAATGGGACATCAGAAAGGAGATGGTGCGGCAGCCTCCAAGGGGCTCTAGCTCTGGTAGTGTGGGCGGAGACTATATCCAAGGTGACAAGGTCATGATCCGACCACGGGCAGGGGTGTATGCTCGTAGAGTGGACCAGATCTAGGTCCAAGGGGTGGCAGAAGAAGTAGTCTAACCTAGAGTATGTAGCGTGTGGATGGGAGAAGTGGGTGAAGTCCCTGTCAAGAGGATGTAAGGACCTCCAAATGTCAAAATAAGTAAACTGGCACATAAGTTCCCTGAATATACGGCTGGTTGGGTCACAGTTGGAGGAAAGTCTTTTATGAGGACTAGTTTTCCTGTCAATCTTCCCATCCCACACCATATTCAGGTCCCCTGCGAGGATTACTCTACCCTGTTTGACTTTGTCAACATGTAAGAGAACTTTCCTGAGGTACCTAGGCTGGAGCGAGTTCGGGAGATAGACTGAAACCAGGGTATATGTGACGTGGTCTAGATTGCAAATAAGAATGAGGTATCTGGCTTGAGGGTCTCTAAATATGAAGAGGGGTTCATAGGCCACTCTTTTGTGTATTAAGATGGCTACTCCTCTGGCTTTTTTGGTGTAGGAGGATGCCTCAAAAACTGGGTATTCTTTAGATGTATGGAGAGGGGGGAGTCCGCTAACAGGTGCGTCTCTTGTAGAAAAGCTATATCTGCTCTGTGATGGCGCAAGGAGCGGGACAGGAGGCATCTCTTGCCAACAGTGTTAAGGCCTCTAACATTGTGGGTGAGAAACCTAAGGGAGGCCATTTGAGAAATCTTTTACGAAGATGAAGAGAAGGATAGGAGTCAGAGATTGGGAGGGGAAGGTGGGGTGTGGGGGGAGCAAGTGGAAGTAGTCCACTTATGTGTGGCCCTGGAATGGGCACCAAAAATTGGGGGGCAAGCTAACCTTGTCTAAGAGGCAGAGGGACTAGTGCTAGTAGCCCCGCTCTTCTGCAAGAAAGAAACAAAACCATTAAGTAAACATATAAATACTCAAGCTCTAACTAGAGCTAGATACAATAACTTTAAACACATATGTTACAAACTGCTATTTGTAACTGGCCCTTTAAATGGAAAATTGCCCTGCTTCCCTGGATTTTGGAGAAGCCTATTTGCCAGCCTCTTTCCTCATGTCTATGGCCCCTGGAAGATTGTGCCCCTGAGAACATATTAACTTTTATTGGGTGTTTATGGCCCTTTAAGAACCGTCTGGGGACATATTGTGACTTTGGTGAACAATGCCCCTTTAAGACTATGTCCCCAGACCTGTAAAATAACTTGTCCCTGGCTTTCTCCCACTTGGTTCAGTAAATAGGGCTTACTGAACCAAGTACCACACAGGCAGAGTGTTCCACAGAAAGAGAGCACTATTACAAAAGCATTAGTTTTCATTGTGTGCCATTAAGAGTTAATTTTGTTCAATTCTAAATACAAGTTTGCTGGGATCAGCTCTAATTAAGTTTAGTGATAAACCTTCCCTTTGTCTAATCAGCCTGCTAGTGATAAGGTGGACTGCATTGTTTTATTGTGTGTAAATTGTTATCTGCTGAAGAAATGTAATTCTACTATGGCCTGTAAAAGGCCTCTCTATCTAAATGTATCAAATGTGTGATTGGGGATTTTATGCCTCCCCCTGAGAGTGTCCTTTTTGCATGTAACCTCAATAAAAGGCAGGCTGTGTGTTCCAGCACATCAGACCTATTCTGACCCTCTAACTTGCAGCTTTGACTCATGTTTGTAGGGGACAGCTATAATCACTACAGGGATTGCTATGCTCTTCATACTCCCTTAGCTACTGAGCTCCTGTAAGAGCTCTTGTTCCTGATCCTGCTTCGCTCTAAAGAAAGAAGAGGTTCACCTACTGGAGCATGGTCGTAGGTCTAGGGCGCAGAGCAGACGGCGAGATACCAGCCCAGCAGCGGTGGTTCGTAGAGGTATTACGTATGGTGGCTACGCAGTAGTTATAGTGTCTACGGTGCTGATGATCCTTTGGGGAGCGCTAGGAGCATCCTTTTCTATGGTCCAACCTCCAGCCAGCCTGGAGGCAACTGTAACATTTGGCGGCAGCGGTGGGATAGCGTCCTAGCGCAAGGAGCAGCACCCCAACAGCACTGGTATCGTAGGAATGTTATTGAGGGCAACGCTAGCCACTGCGCAGCGTCCCTACCTACAGCAGCATGGAGCTGACAAGATACTGGTCAGAACCCTGTGAAGAGCACCTCAACCGGATCCGTCGCTATGAGGGCGTGGATTTCGTTCCAGAGGTAAAGAGGCGGCTAGTCCGATATGGTCCAGACCCTGCGCAGGAGGTAGTCAGTCGTATCATCCGGGAATTGGATACGGAGAACAAAGCGGCACGAGCCTTTGAGCACCAACTGTGGAGTTTGAGGGTATGGACACCTGGTCTCCAGCGAGAAAGTGAGTTACAGGGAGCGGAGAGCAACGACCTCCCTCCTCAGCGGCAGCCGGAGTTACAGGGAGAGGAGAGCAGCGACCTCCCTCCCCAGCGGCAGTATACCGTGCAGAGGGAAGAGACAACCAGTCTCCTTCCCCAACCAGAGATACCAGAGGCAGCAGGCCTCATAGACTGGTCCTGGGAGGACCCCCAGCAGGCAGGTGGAGATGGGACCGCAGTCTCTCTACCGGCCCTACAGGGATGCTGGGCAGGCGGCCCAGATCCCCAGCGACAGACCCAGCTACCGGGAGGGGAGAGCATCGACCCCCCTCCCCAGCTGGAGTGTGCCTTCCAGGGAGAGGAGACAACCGGTCTCTCTCCCCAGCCGCAGCATGTTCCACAGGGAGCGGAGAGCATCGACCTCCCTTCCCAACGGCCGGAGGAGTATCAGGAGGAGGAGGTAAGCCAATCTCCCCCTCCCCAGCTAACTCCTAACTTGGGCCCAGGGTTAACAGTGGAGATGTTGACCCCCACTGACCCCCACGTTCCTTTTGCCACTGGGCAGGACTATGCCCCAGTTCCCCCAGCAGAAGAGCTGGCACCAGGACAGAGCGCTGCTGGCCTCTGTCCTACAGACCCCCTTGTTACAGGACTGGCCTGCAAACCCCTCACCCCAGCAGACGCGCTGGCACCAGGGCAGAGTGCCGCTGGCCTCTGCCCCCCAAGTACCACCAGCTATTTGCCCAGCTGCGCCAGGAAGGCCGAGGATGCTACACTTTCATCCTACAACCTGGAACCTACAGGCCAGTACTACTTATTGTGGGGGGGCTACTTTGCTGCTAATGTTTATTTGTGGGTGGGTTGCGAGACTAACTTAGGCACTGACCGACAGAAGGTCAGGTGCCTGGTTAGTCTCCCTCCAAAAGGGGAGATATGTTACAAACTGCTATTTGTAACTGGCCCTTTAAATGGAAAATTGCCCTGCTTCCCTGGATTTTGGAGAAGCCTATTTGCCAGCCTCCTTCCTCATGACTATGGCCCCAGGAAGATTGTGTCCCTGAGAAGATATTAACTTTTATTGGGTGTGTATGGCCCTTTAAGAACCGTCTGGGGACATATTGTGACTTGCCCCTTTAAGACTATGTCCCCAGACCTGTAAAATAACTTGTCCCTGGCTTTCTCCCACTTGGTTCAGTAAATAGGGCTTACTGAACCAAGTACCACACAGGCAGAGTGTTCCACAGAAAGGGAGCACTATTACAAAAGCATTAGTTTTCATTGTGTGCCATTAAGAGTTAATTTTGTTCAATTCTAAATACAAGTTTGCTGGGATCAGCTCTAATTAAGTTTAGTGATAAACCTTCCCTTTGTCAGCCTGCTAGTGATAAGGTGGACTGCATTGTTTTATTGTGTGTAAATTGTTATCTGCTGAAGAAATGTAATTCTACTATGGCCTGTAAAAGGGCGTTGCCTCTCTATCTAAATGTATCAAATGTGTGATTGGGGATTTTATGCCTCCCCCTGAGAGTGTCCTTTTTGCATGCAACCTCAATAAAAAGCAGGCTGTGTGTTCCAGCACATCAGACCTATTCTGACCCTCTAACTTGCAGCTTTGACTCATGTTTGTAGGGGACAGCTATAATCACTACAGGGATTGCTATGCTCTTCATACTCCCTTAGCTACTGAGCTCCTGTAAGAGCTCTTGTTCCTGATCCTGCTTCGCTCTAAAGAAGGAAGAGGTTCACCTACTGGAGCCTGGTCGTAGGTCCAGGGCGCAGAGCAGACGGCGAGATACCAGCCCAGCAGCGGTGGTTCGTAGAGTCTGCATTACGTATGGTGGCTACGCAGTAGTTATAGAGTCTATGGTGCTAATGATCCTTTGGGGAGCGCTAGGAGCATCCTTATCTACGGTCCCACCTCCAGCCAGCCTGGAGGCAACCGTAACAACATAAATTAATAACAGTATGTAAGAATGGCATTAATAGCTAAGTGTGATTCAACACCCTCAGGTTGGTGAGGCTTGAGGCCTCATAATGTGGTCAGGGGGGTTAGGTTTTAGTCGCTTTGGCCTCTGTTCTTTAATGGACCACTCCGGGGCGGTGACCCTCAATCTGGAACGGACCTCTTGGTGGTTGTCAGGGGCAGCCTGAAGACCCAAATTAGCTAATAGTGTGCCCCCCCATAGAGGGTGAGGAGACTATGTGGGTTTGGTTGTCCTTGGTCACAATCAATTTAGTGGGGAATCCCCACCTGTATTTGATCCCGGCCTTCCTCAGCTGAGTGGTGGTTGGGGCATATAGTTTACGCTGCTGTAACGTATGCGATGAGAGGTCGGGTAAAAGTTGAATGTCCTTGAATTCATCAGGGAGAGTGGGTTTGCGGTATGCCGCTTGCATCAACTGGTCTTTAAAGGTAAAGTAGTGGAAGCAGACCACTACATCCCTTGGCTTGTCCGATGAAACTGTGCGGGGCCTGAGAGCCCTGTGGGCCCTTTCCATAGCATGCATGTTGCCCTCCAACGGCCCCAAGAGTGCAGTGAACAGAGAGATGAGGCACTCCTGTAAGCTACCTGTGGCAACCGTTTCTGGGATGCCCCTGAACCTGACGTTGTTCCTCCTAGCTCTATCCTCCACATCTGCTAATTTGAGCTCAAGTTGGGAAATTTGCTCGGCTAGGTTTTCCGCATAGGCTAGTAGGTTCAAATGATCAGTAGCCAGGTCGTCTTGTTGCCGTTCAAGTGAGTCAACACGGTCACCGATTTCCATTATTTCTTTTTTAAGCTCAGCTGAGCTTCTCTGAATCTCAGCGGTGATAGATTTGGTCTGGGCTGCCAAGAGTTTCTGCAGGGTACTTTCGGTAATGTAATGATTTTGGTGGGCAACAGACTGAGAACTCGATTGGGACCCCTCATCTTGCGACTCATGATCGCTATCGTCCTTGTTCACAGGGGTATGTCCCTTGCGTGGCTGAGAGAAATGGTCAAGAACAGTCTGTTTTGAGGCCGCTTGGGACTTTGATTCCCATTATTAATTGATGATGCAGTGGACTCACCATATCTTAGGAAAGAAAACATAATTTATAATTTATGCTTACCTGATAAATTTATTTATTTCCGGATATGGTGAGTCATTGGAATAAATTCAACAAGAGCTGGTAATTGATTCATGTAATAAACTTCAACAAGAGCTGGTAATGGCAAACGCTGTGGGGGACTCGAGAATGCCTGGAATAAGCATAAGGCTATCCTGCCAACTAGACAAGTTTATACATTTAGGAAATATTGGGCAGACTTGTTGGGCCTATGGTTCTTATCTGCTGTCAAAATCTATATATCTCTGGAACTACTTGCAACATCACCACACCCTGTGCTGTGACATCACAGACAACCAGAAACTCCCTGCTGAGTCAGTGAATTCCAGGTTGTGGGTGAGTAGGGATGTGAAAGTCCATATGTTAGCCCAAGACCACTTTTAGGGAGCAATGACCTCTTTTTTTTTTTTTTTTTTTTTTAAAGATTTTTTACAATGTTGAGGTTGTTGATGGATAGGAGCTTGTATGAATTGTCAAAATGGGTTAAGCCACCCCCTGAATTTTGTGTAATTGCAAAATGTATCTAACATATGCATGGTGAGATATTTTATATATATATATATATATATATATATATATATATATATATATATATATATATATATATATAATTTTCTGCATACATTGAAAAATGGTGCATAGCCCAAAAATAATAATTTTTATCTTCTGATGTTTTATTATATTGAAAAATATAGATATAAATTCCTAAATCTTGCAGTTTGGTGATACTAAATGTGAGACAATACATTTTAAAATATTTAGAAAATAATTACTCTTATGCTTCTATATACTATATTTAATGTAGGCCACAGAAAATTGCATACAAATTTCATTTTTCTTTCATCAGATGGAGAGAGTCCACGAGTCGCCACGTGTGGGAATATTCCCCCTCTGACCACAAGGAGGAGCAAAAACACACCCTAATACTCCAGAGCTTTAAATCCCTCCTGTTATCCTTATTCATTTTTATTTGCCTCCTTGATAAGAAGTGATGTGAAAGTGAAGTACAATATCTACTCATTGTTTAAAAGGGGTTCCTCTAACCAATCTGGGGCCTGGTCCTTCTTGCAGTAACCTGCTATTCAGAGGGGCAGAAAAGTAGTTATCAGCCAGGCAGTGAAAGATCTTTTCTCAGTGAGAAATGTCATACTATTGCTTTAAATTTTGTATGGTCAGCTTAGCGTGCACAGACACTTCGGAACTGTGCACAGTATGTTTTACTTCACCTGTGCTAAATTTCTGCTTGTTAACTTCGGGGTTTTAGCTTTAGCGCTCACCAGTAGTGCAGGTGCGCTAATGGTTAACTGTTTTAGCATGCTTTTTAGTGAGCCTTTTCTGTGTTTTCTTTTATTCATTGCTCTTTACTACTACTATGGAGAAAACTGAGGCCCCTGGCTGGTCAGCTTATCATCTAAAAGGGAGTTCCTCTTATACTTCCAGTATGTTTCGTTATTTACAAATGGAGGGTGCGAAACAATTTCTTTTTATATTGAACCTCTGATGAAGAAGGGTATAAAGTTTTTAGTCCTTAGAAATGCGTAAGGTATTAAGCCAAGGTACTTATCACTGTGCCACTAGCTTTTTTATTTGCACACTTTTTAGTACTTAGATTTATTGTATTTATATGTGTTTTGGGACATTTCAACCGAAATCCGGACGTGAAGAGCATTGGTTTGTTTTCTTCTGCTGTACACAGAGGGTCAGACGACCGCATATCATATAGATTGTTTTCTAAAACCCCTAAAATACCTCATATGCGTTTGATGTTGATTAATGTGAGCGTAATATCCTCAAGGCTTGATATAAACGGTTAATATGTTATCATATTAAAATTACAGTATTGCACTATTATTCTTGTTCTCTATTTATTGTATGGTACATCGACTGGAGGATTTCAGGTCACTTCTACCACACTACATGGAGCATTGAAGGCACCATTTAAGGACACAGAACCTGCGGCTGGTTGCGTGCGGTGCCGGATCCAAGCTCTCATGTTATGCTCATTACTTACCTCAGATTGATTGAGGTTGGAGTTTGTAAGTAGGAATTCTTACTACTTAGAATTGCTTTTGTTTTGACCCTGCTTTTTGAAACTGGATTTTTTTCAGATTTGGACTAAAAACAAACTTTTTTTTATATTAATCTTTATTAGATTTCAACACATAACATAGGATATAAATCCAACATGTTTCAATCGGTGAAGTTACAATCATTAACATCACAGTTATTTCAGGATAAGGAGAAAGTTAATTACATGTCCAGTAGTTCAGTTGTCCCCTTTGAAGGTGGGACTTAAATGAGGTTACTTCATCTTTCTGCATCATCCAACATTAGCATATTTGTACTGTGAGTAATAAAGAAATTATAGTCCGAGAAAACAAGAACTGTAACATGAACCTATTAAATTTAGGGGAAACATTTCAACTTTACAAAGTTTGTAGCTTAAGAAGAAGAGAGAAAGGAAAGTGTAGGAATAGTAAAGAGCAGGGAGAGGGGGAAGGTGGGAGTGGGGTATAAAAGTATATTAGTAAGGAGTCTAAACAAGCAAGGAGAGAAGCGTGGACACGATTCAAGTGTAGAGTACAAATTTAATGACACAGCACATGTGAACTCACAGAATAAAAGGAATAAAAAAGCACATCAACTGACGATTCTAAAGAACAACCCAACGTATGGACTCAATCCAAAATATACAACTAAGAGCGGTTCTATCTGCGGTGTGCACTCTGTGTGGTTCCCGCGTTGACAGTCAAATGAAAGGAAATTCACTTAGCCGCTTGATGATCAGAATGAATCCGCTGTAGGGTGTATAAGGAACACGCCCTTGGCTACAACCAGTACAATTCTCTATCCAACGAGGATCTATGGATGCCTCATAGGGACACAAACAATCAAGAACTTCTACGCGTTTCTTCCCGATCTATGGGACTTTGTCAAGAATGGTTTGAAGTCTGCGCTATGTTCCTTATAAAGGAAAATACTGGTAACACCCCCATATACATAGTGATATCATTGGCAGGCTGATATTTGATGAGTATTATACGGAGCACAGCGCAAAACAGAAAGATAATTGATATATGTTAAAAGCAAGTGAAAATGATAAAACATAATGACAAAAATAGCTATAACATTATACAAATGCAGTTTCTAAGATCAATCTAAAAAACAATAATCACAGAGAATGAATAAACAATCAGGTTATAAAAAACATATTGATAATAATGATAGTCTGTATATCTCCACATATAGTTATAAAACATTTTTTAAAAACACTTGATGGAAATCTAAAAATTATAAAGTGAATACAAATGTCCCTATGATGCATTCATAGGTCCTCGTTGGATAGAGGATTATACTGGTTGTAGCCGAGGGCGTGTTCTTTATTCTTCCTACAGCAGAGTCGTTCTGATCATCAAGCGGCTAAGTGAATTTCCAGTATCTTTCATTTGACTGTCAACACGGGAACCGCACAGAGTACACACTTGGATTGAGTCCATAAGTTGGGACATCTGTTCTTTGGAATCGTCAGTTGATGTGCTTTTTTATTCCTTTTATCCTGTGAATTGTCAATATCATGTGTGCTGTGTCATTAAATTTGTACTCTACACTTGAATCTTGTCCTTCTCTCCTTGCTTGTTTAGATGTTCATTACTGGGTATTTTGGAATTACCCATTTCAAGAGGAGCTGCTGGACTGTGCAGATTTATTTATTTATTTGTGAGTATTTGACTACCCACAGTTGGACCTTTTTATTAAACTTTTATATGAACTTTATTATTACCTTGTGGGTACATACACGGACATTATTTATTGAACCTTGTATATTTTTTGTATATTAATTGTAAGTCAATATAATTTAATTGGTGGTTCTCTGTATACACTCTAGTACTTTGTGTATTTTACTATACACTACTCTCTATATTAGTAGGGGGGGGTAAGAGTATGAGTGGAAAGACAGATGCTTTGCGTTTATTGTCAGGAATAAAAGCCAAGTGGTGACAGGACTCACAGTCGTTAATGAGCTTGTTTGACATGTCACCTAGTATTGATTCCAAGTAAAATCTTATATCATAAAGCATTGGGAGACTCCCTTTCTTAAAATATACATATTCTTCATTTGACAGAAGAGTTATGGTGTGTTGTATCCATTCAACATAGGAAGGAGGTCAAGTGGATTTCCACTTTTGCACTATAAGGAACCTAGCACTATTTAAACCTATCAATAAGAGGTTCCATCTGATTTTACAAATACATTTTTTAGGGTTTATAATTTAGTAGAGCTGTTAAAGGGTTTATAGTGAAGGAATGCCCCAGTATTAACTTAAATGCTTTTTCTATTTGAGACCAAAATGGAAGGAGTAACCTACACTGCCACCATATATGCGTCATGGTCCCTCTCCATCCGCAACCCCTCCAACACCCACCATTGACGTTTGGATAAATACAGCTGAGAGGGGCTGGAGTTAAGTATCATTTAGTTAGTAATTTATGATTTAATTATAGGATTTTGGGGGATGCTGATGATTTACGTGTATTGTAAAATATATTCTTCTAATCTGTATGGGTGAGTAAGACTCCAAGTTCCACTTGCCACTTGGTTGAGTAAGGGGTAGAAAAGAACTCAGTGTTTCTTCTAATAGTTTCTTGGATATAGAGAGTGTGCCAGAGGGTAATATGCACAAAAGGCATGTTTTTTCGAAGTTAGTAGGGTTCCTGAGGAGATTATCCTTATGAGGAGAGCTATTAATTAGGTAAATTAGCTGAGCATATTTCAACCATTTTGTATAGGTGCCCCCTGCTATATCCTGTAAATATAATCTATGTCTTAATTTGCCTTTACTCATTTAATTAATGGAACTGTGTGTCCTAGATCCCCCTTTTAGAATAATTAGGCTCATGCCCTCCTAAATATTCAGCATTGTATGAAATAGGGGACAAGGGAGATATTTTGGAGGATATACCATTTTGCGAGTCCCTAATCAAGCCCCAGTTATTAAATATATTATTATTATTATTATACTTTATTTATGAAGCGCCAACATATTCCGCAGCGCTGTCCATGGATACAATTAATTTAAATAAAACAATATAAGACTTGTAAGAGACAGGACAAAATTTACAAGCACATACAGGAGGGATTGAGGGCCCTATTCTCGTGGGAACTTACAATCTAGAAGGGTAGGACGATGAGAAACAGGAGGTGAGGACTGCAAGATTGAGAAAGATGTTAATACAGAGCTAGATGAGGGAAATGTTAGGTAAGTGAAATTAATTTATTATTGAGTTGGGTGGTAGGCTTCACTGAACAGAAAGTCTTCAGGGAACATTCAAAGAAAGAAAGATTAGGGCAAAGCCTTACAGCATGAGGGAGAGTGTTCCAGAGGGTAGGTGCTGCATGACAGAAGTCCTGCAGTCTAGCATGAGAGGATGTGATAGTCGTGGATGCAAGGAGCAGGTCATTGTTGGATCTTAGTGGACGGGATGGAGTATACTTGTTTATTAGAGAGGATATGTAGAGGGGAGAGCTTTGTATGTAAGGGTGAGAATTTTGAATTTAATTCTGCTGTGAATGGGGAGGCAATGAAGGGAATCGCAGAGAGGTGCAAGAGATACAGAGCAATGGGAAAGGTGGATCAGCCTGGCAGAGGCATTTAGGATGGATTGAAGGGGGGAGAGGCTGGAAAGAGGAAGGCCAGCGAGTAGGTTATTGCAGTAGTCAAGTCGGGAAATAACAAGGGAGTGGATTATTTGCTTTGTGGTGTCAGCGCTCAAAAAAGAGCGAATCTTGGAAATATTGCATAGATGGTTGCGGCAGGATGTTGAAAGTGATTTGATATGGGGGACGAAGGATAGATTTGAGTCAAGTGT